>NW_014333710.1:81529-115204 GCF_000341935.2 Cephus cinctus | reverse complement strand
TTCGAGTATCGTGGGTCAGCGATAGGGTAGTGGTGGATATCGACTGCAAGCCCGGCATAAGCCTATGTACGGAGGACACGAGAGAAAGGGAACGTAAATATTAGAGAGAGTAGTAAAAAGGAGTCCCGGGGGATGAAAACCGTCAGGGGTGAAATAAGAAGAATCTTTAATAAGATTAAAAATAATAAGAATCTTTGGTGTAGCCGAGTTAGGAGCATAGAGGAGTTTCAGTCTCTTGCTGATACAGAGCAACGTAACGTCAACCCCTATATTCAGGCCCAGTCGCAGTCCAGTCGAGTGGACGATGGGGTAGTGGTAAGCGAGGCTGGGCATTCTTAACGCGAGGCTTTTTAATTTCCCGTATTGTTCGGTTTACGTGCTCGTCGTGCCGTAAAGAGGGAAGTTTCTTAATCGAAACTTCCGCGAGTTCGGTTTTTACCATGAACTTTCATCCCCTATCGCAGGGGATGGTTTAGATTCGTTTGAAGCTCATGCCATTTTCATATTAGATGGACTATAGGTATAAACGGTATATACAGGGTCAATATCGTTTGGTAGCCAAACAGTTTCCTTTGGCCCCGTGACGAACGCATTTAACATCCCCCATTGAAAAGTTCGCCATTAGCTAACGATAACTTGAACACCCGCTGTATAGCTCCTAGCAAAGTTGGGACGGTATTCGGTCGGAATGGCTTCCGCAGTGGACGTAAGTGGGGCACTGATGTACGCGGTGGGGTGTTCCGTGAGGGATGACTGTATAGCCAACCCTTTTGGAAATTCAAGACTTCACGACAACAAACTGCCCCTTGTCTGTCCGGTATATATATAAACATCGTCAATCAAATCTTGTAATTAATTGGCATTTGAGGTACATTTGACTGTCAATTTTTTTTACAGTCAATTGAATACCGTTATATACATTTTTTTTTTAAAATATTTATCACATAAACAATCCAGTTACACGTGTCGTCCAGACTCTGTTTTGAGGTTAGGTATTCTTGGCTCGCATAGAAAAACTCGTTACGGACATTCGCAGAGCCTACGTCCAAGACGGCCGCCCGACGCAGATCCGCTACTTTGCGTAATACGTAAATTGCAATCAACACAAGTGCACCGACAGAAGGCGCTAAACCTTTTTCCCATTAATCAGAGAGTTAATGACGTAGTAGTAACGCGTTCTGCGCTCAAGTTCGGCGAGACTCTTGCGCGGTCGGATACAGGGGCAGGGGGGAGGGGAGGAGGTACTTTGCCAGGTACGAGTGTTGGCGAAAGAGAAAGAAGGGAAGGAAAAAAAATATACAGAGAAGCCGGGCAAAGCGGAAAAAAAAATAATCGGAAAAAACCGACGTTAAAACAGGGGGGAAAAGAAAAAAAAATAACAAGCAAGAAAAATTTCATGCCGCCGGTGGCTTTCGAGCTTTCAGCGTTCTCGTGTGTAGGCTCGCTATCCAGAAAGCCTTTCATATGGAAAATACATATCAACGGCTCGACCTCGTTTCCATTGATTTGAAACGATGAAAAAATTCGCAATTATTTTCAAGACGCGACGATCGCAATCAAAAGCTCTAGGGTTCTTGACGAGGAGACGAAAAATTATTTTCGAGATTAATCAACGATTGCCTTAATCAAGCCAATCGTCCTTCGTTATCAATGATGTATACTATATAGGTATATATAGGTATATATATATATGTATACTATATATATATATATTTCAAATTTTGTTTAACCACAGTACCAGGCAAGTGACGTAACAGCTTAGAATCTGTAAAGCGTCTTGAAGCGCTCTCAAGCTCACGATAAGATCCAACCCAGATTTCGCAACGACGAAGAAAGATTTGGCGCTTGCACCGTATTATATCGCAGTAACTCATTTTAATGCACGAGCCGGAAAGGCAACAGGGCTTTTGCGTTCGGTATAAATTTAAAGTGTCGATTGGAGGTTGAGAAAAAAAAAAGAGCGATTAAAGATTTTACGGCAGGTCGAGCAAAGCATTCAGATCCGGCGTATTTTATATTTCCGCGCGGTAAATAAACAGTGATTTTTTTTCTTTTTCTTTGCCATTCTCACAAAATTAAATCCAACGTATTTATTCTGATTAGTCCTGGTATCGGGGTTGTTGGTATGGTTGAGATTGAAAAAAAAAAATAGATTAAATAAAATTCTGTGTATGTAAAATTTAATGTGTAATTATCAAGAACATATGCAAGCTCAGCAAGCGTCGAGTGGCGCTCGCGGCACTTCCAGAGGTCCGTTTAACCAGGTTTCCCAGCACTGGGATACCCCGGAGGACCGGTGGATTTTTTGTCTCTTCTTTTTCGAAAATGAACCAAAAGCGGAACAAAAACGTGGCCGCCTATTCGTTATGTGCTATCGTGATTTTCCCGCCGGTGCTGCCGCCTTTATTCAGATCACGAACCATCCCTTCTTCATTCCCAGGGGTGTATGACGTACGAGTATAGATACGGTGTATGGGTATACAACGTTGGTATTATGTAGAAGGTATACATATATATATATTTTTTATATATGTTTAATATATAGGTATATATCTTTTTCTCGACTATATTAACCTTCCTGTATTTCATCTCATATTCTGGAAGCTCAATGACCCGTAAACCGCTCGCGACGTATATTTGAGGATTTATCTAATTGCCGTCCCATCAGTAGATGATTGATCGTTGCTCCTCGTACGGATAAGGATTAAATATGCGGAATACGAGAGAAAAAATGTGTATACCCAGATCATTAGGGATTAAAGGTAAAAGATAATGGATTAAATAAAAAGAAAATTGGTAAAAATTGAAGTGGCAAAAAATCAAAATGCTATTGGAGTAATTAACTGTTCTTTTGGTTCTCAATGGACCGGTCGCAAATTTGGTGAAAATAAAAAAAGTACAAAAATTATTATAACCCCTGATTGTAAAAATAAATGGCTCTTCGTTCTGATATACGAAGCTGACTGGTGTTTATTTATTGTAAATGCTTACCAAACGCGTAAACAAATTGATGGAACCGAAAGGACGCCGAGGCGCCGCCGTTATAGCGTTAGCGTAACGCCAGCGTTTGTCGGCGGCAGGTTACTCTTCTGAAATAGAACGTTACTCGATTCCCCCGAACGCAAACGGCCTGCATCGACACACTCGAAATTCCTTTGTTTTTCCTATCCCTTTTTTTTCAAACCCCCTATTCGCCTTTATACGTCTCGTTGTCCAAACAGTCATTGCCAACATTTTTGCCTATAGAGATACACGACTCCACGTTGGTTTTGAATCCTCATTTTTATTTTCTTTTTCTCTTCTTTTTTCTCGTACGTCATGCGACGCGGCCCAAATATCGAAAAGCCGCGAATTTCAAACGCTCCTGTGTTTTAGGCAAAGTCTATATGTATACTTGTATACTGGCGCAGTTAGTAGGGACGAGAAAGTGGGACACGTTGAAAGGAAAAATAGAAAAAAATATCCTAACTTTTTCGGAACGCCAGAGAATTTTTCAAAAAGTAATAGTATAGGTGTGGGTGTAATTATAGAACATTCGTTACATAGACAGCTGTGGAACGAGCGGAAATTTAAATTTTAAGTAATCCTGAGAAAATTATAATACTGTTATACCGCAATTTTAGTTGGGATTTGTAAATGGCAAATGCATAGTAAAATTATTTGCCTTTTAGAGCTTTCGCGTTTGTCAAATAAAAAAGATGCAATACGCATGTTAATACGTTATAGCCGCGGTGCGTGAGCGGAGAATTGCGTAACGGGCTACAAATCGCGAAAAGTCATATTGATAATAATTATAATAATGCCTCACGATTTCGTCGTTCCGTGTAATGGGATCGATGCTGAATGATAACAGAGAATAGGAAAATAAAGAAAATAAATAATGACAAGAACGAAAGAAAAAAATTCAATTCCGACTGTACCAAATGGCAAAACCGTAGAGAAATCCTTTGATCAAATTTCTAAAGGGCGAAACACAGTCTTCACTACGGTAAGTGTGCTGATACAGATAAATTTGAGAAATATAAAAAACAAAAAAAAAAAATTCACGTCACTCAATTCGGACTTAATGGAAAGGTCAAATAATTTTTTAATAATATTTCCCTAAAATTTACCAAAAATTCTCTCAAGTCAAATTTGCTCTCCCGTTCCGAATGATTGTCCAAATCAATGGCCGTTAAAAAATTGCAAGTGGAAATAGCATGACGTTATCTAAAAATTGAAAATTGCCCACCCATCCCATTTTTGCACGAGCCTTTTAGTTCGCGTATTGATAAAAGAAAAAAAAATGGAATCGACAAAGCATTCACGTCGACGTGGAATTTTCGAAAAAAAAAAAAAAAAAAAAAAAAAAAAAAAAAAAAAAAAAAAATGCAAAAAACCAAACATCATGGGAAGTGTATAATTGAAGCATAACCCAAGCAATTAACACGCGTGAAAAGAGTGCAGCACTGTTGCAGAGGTTAGTTGCTCGTAGAATTTGCCCGAAGAATTTTTAAAGTATCGACAGGTAGAATGCAAATTCGACAGCATGCACTCGTACGTTGGATTCAGTCAATTTTCTCTTGAGAAAAAAACCGGCAAATTCTCGACACGAAGTGAACTCAATCTAAGTGTAAAATTCGCGCTGTCTGCGAAAGTCAATAAAATGAATTTCATTGCAAACTCTACGGACATGCAAAATTTTCAAAATTCGTCCATGCTATCATTTACCACATTCGTTCAGATTAATGATAAAAAAATAAACCTTGTAAAAGATAAATCTGAACGCTCGCTGGAATATAGCCAAGATGCCCTAACAATAACAAGGTCCTAATTACGTCAGCTACGTAGGACCAAGTTAACATTGTTCTGTTACTCTTAAAGGACCTGAATAGGCACTTCTGTGAGCAATATAGGACAACAAATGTACAAACGGACACATTCAGGTTGTCCGACCCAATCGGATAACCTAACCCTGTCCATATATACATATATGTATATACACACAAGAACTGACTATAAGAGGCACGTACAATAAAAGTAGCTAGAAGAGTGTAAAAATGGCCGGAAGTTACGATCGAGTTACTGCACTGTTAAAGTATTATGTCGGTGATAAAAGGAGCGAGAGGAGTATAGTAAACACACACTCGATGGAGCAGACTCCTGCTTGCAGGAGATTGCACAAGTACAAATGGACCAGGATAATGTAATTGTTGGGCGTCAGCATCGAGGACGCCATATTGAATTGGAAAAAGTTTAAAAGCACAAAGTCCCGCAATCATATGTCATCAGGACATTTAAATAACAATATTATAATTGTTCATGATATTTATCTAATTATTATGGCTAATATTCAATTAATTTTACAAACACATTCGCTTCGACTCCGAACCTTTCGATCCACCTTTTCCGTCTCACCACGTGTCATTTGGGATGCACCGATTAATATTTTAGTTTTATCGAGGATTCCAGACGTGGATGTTTAACGCAGTGGCAAAACGTCAAAAAAGTCTAGTACATTTTTTAAAGAAATAACTATATACATATAAATCTCTGTTAAAAATGATTTACCGATCTGTAGTCAATATTATATATCGCATGTCGCTCTGTTCAACTGGTGCTATCATTTGTTTATCCAAATGACAGATATGACGCACGGATTTACAGACAGAAGCGGGCGTTGCCGGAAGTATAATAATAAGGCGCGTAAATTTGAATCGCCATAATATGATAAATGCTATATTTTTATTCTACATCCAGCCTATAAATTATTGTGTTATACTTTTGTTGGAGAAAGAATAACTACGATATTATTAACCATAAGATATCACTGCAGTATTTCAAACGGCGTTATCAAACCGCGCGAGATATTATCAGCGGGCAATTAATCACCCTGGGATACGGGCGTCCCGAGGTAGGCGCCGTAAGCTTAAAGGTATATCCTTAGAATCTAAACTCAGTTTACGATTCATAAACGGGAGCCTGGCGAATGGTCCAAAATGGCTGGGTCTTATGTAAGGGCGTGCAATTTGCATTTTTGATGATTTCATCAAAAGTTTATAAACTTTAGCATTTGTCTCCTTTTAGCTCAGCCACGACGGCTACGTTTGAAGGCCTGTTAATTGCAAGGGTGTAAACCCGCTTAAACAGCTTAATTAACTCGACCAAGTTAATCCAGTAATATAATATTTCCAACAGTTTCAGAAACCTTCCTTTCCGATACAGGCTTCGGGATATATAAGTGAAAAATATTTTAGCCTGCCCAGTATCCGTTTATCGTGTTACCAAGTATGCCTATAATAGAAAAATTTGTTTTTTAATTCAAGAAAAATTTGTAATAAAAATTAAATACCTATAAGGTCACCGTTACTACGTTATAATTAATACAGAGTGATTTTCAGCTGTAAGTATGCATTTTTGTAACGACTTACGGATTCCTATGGGGTTAGGTTAGGTTACTTCAGGGTAGTTAACTACCTCGTCCTGGTACCAGCGAGATAAGTCCCCTATGCCATGTAGTATCATAGACTCACTAGGAGTCAGCCGCATTGTAATGGGTCTATTGATTTGTCATCAATAATAATTTACAATATCGGCCAATTGATACGTTATTATTGTTTAACACTTCGCCACGATTATTTCCATATGGTCATTAGACAATCCTTTGTACCTGGAATTATATGTCATTGAAAATTTGCATGTTGAATTGATTGATTGACTATCGAATCTGAATTGATACCAGGATAATGTATAATAGTAATTTCCGAACTAAATTCAAATCACACTAGATACGAATTAAAAATATGTTCAAATATACGTAGATACTATTGTAGAAAAATTAGAATCACGTTTGGATTAATTAATTAAAGTTTAAGGTACGATTTTCATTGTTCTTATGAACTTTTGATTCTCTGATAACGATGCAGGAACGACTGATTGGTTTGAATGTGCAATAAGGCTCGAGTGCATTTGTCAGGTTGTCTAATTGGACGAATTGCAAGTACAGTCATCGTATATTGGAGTTCGTGACGTAAATATGTAGGATTTCGTTTGTTCAAGTTTTACCGAATCCTACTGGCACGTAATACCTCCTGGAATAATTATTCAAAGCGTGCTTTATCCCGGTTTAAAAATAAATTCCCTAGAACTGGTAACACACGGGCGAGAGATAATAGCGAATATTGAGTTATTCTGAGCGACACGAGTCTTCATTATCGAACGACGATAAAAACCGTTGAAAGCATTTGATTTGAATACAGTAAAAAATCAAAGTAAACGATTGTTTCGCGGTATACCAAATAAAAGTTTTATTGGTTATGTCGGCGCACGGACTAATTAAATACGATAAATAGTATAGTACAAAAACAGTATTTCTAAGTATATATTATTTGTATATAGCATCTATGCATATGCACCCGACAGAGAGAGAAAGAGCTGACATATAAATTTGATCAAAATAAAGTAAATCGTGAAACGTCTTGTGTAGTTACCAACAGATGTTATTTATTACAGTTTGAAAATCGATGGAAGATTTATCAAGCTATAGAAAAAAATAATAGCGAGTACAGTCTAAATTGTCATGGTATTGTATAACGTACACGTATTACTTCAAAATCTTAAAAATAAATTTTCTGTTTGGCAAATATCTTTCTTCTTTTTTTTTTAATTATAACTTCGACTTATCTCTCATGAAGGTATTTTTATGTGACCAATAATAGAATATGTATACATATATTTTATCCTAGACTTGAATCAAATCAGTTTGAAGACAATTTGTCATGTGATAAACTTTTGAGAAGTTACCGTTGTAAATTATTTGGACGTTCGTTAAAATCTGTATTGGATTTTATAGAATATCCAATAACGTACATTATTATTATTTTATATGACACGTTATATCATTATCTCAATTGACTAGGCTGTAGGGAGTCCTGAAGATGTTTATTTACTGGTGTTATTAAACAATATGAAAATACAACACGTTGACGTCATCCTGCGCAAACTTGTGACAGTCTTCGAATAAAATTCACGTGGATATTATCACATAAAACAAAGATTATACAAAGCAGCGTAAAAGGACTCAGCGTTGAACGAGTTCATTACCATAATGATAACAATCGTAGTCATAACATCATGCAAGCGAAGACGCCATGACAGGAGATTCACTAGAAACTTACATGTTTTGACGTTGCCACATTACGTGAAAGAAAGAAAATATGAAAGACTCACCAAAACCGTAGATGACGGATAATAAATCGACGGTTGATGAAATATTCAGCTGCTTTAATCTTGAGATTTCGACAGTATTTACGCGACGTATCACTCGCCGACGCGGAGCACTCTGCTGTAACGCATATGACTGAATTTTTTCTCGATACTACCGCCATCTTGAACTCGCGACCTTCCGCCGGTAAAGTAGAGAACAAGCGTGTTATAACAAGATGCCGTGAAGTTTCTTCTCACTACTACAAGAGTTTACTGGTTTTCATATATTATGTGCTTTAAAAATACAAGTATCGTTATACCGAATAAAATAATAATGATGATTGACACCGAGAATCATACAGTCTAATAACAATGATATCGATTCCGTGTTTAACTATGCTTTAGTACTTTGAAGCTGTTTCTTTTTAAATGTATACTTGCCTCAGACGATAAACTTAAACTTGTGTTTCATGTGATAATTCAATGCAAAGGTGAAGCTTTTGTTCTAACATTGTATCCTGCGTGGTCATAGAACAAAGAATTTTCCACGTGCAGTTACAGCAAGTTGCAAGGATACGCGTGTACCTATTATTCAAGGATTAACTGGCTGTATGGGGATAATGGAGCAACAGTTAATTTCTGGACGGAAAGCGAGGTAAGAGTACAATGTCTAAATATATATATATATATATATATATATACATAATATTCCCATAATCTTTTTGGTGTTCACGGGTAACCTAACTTTGTACACATCTGCACTGATCTACTTATCACTATGGCAGGTCTGTACGTGTTCAGTGTTTTAATGCGAGGTATCTCGTCCTGGTTGCATGCGCCATCGCTCACTCACTTAGTATAATGCAAATTTGACGAGTATCGTTAAACAATGAGAATCAGGACTTGGATGGTACTAAATCATCTCCTTAATTTCCCAGTGCCATCATGGCGATGCTTTCTCAACTCAACTGATCATTTTCCATCTCCTTGGGCCACTTAAATGTACAAGATTTCCCTGTGGATACTCTCTATATACGTATGTGTATCTATTATAAAGCAACCCTCTATTTTGGGGTGGTCACTTCGCAGGCACCCATCACGGACCCTATATCAATCATATTTCCATGTTTGACCGCAAACGCAAGCCCTGTGCAATTTGCCGAGACCATTTTTGCGAAACGTGACAGATAACAACAGTACGTGCCACCCAGCTGGGATCGTCCATTGGAAATTCAGTTATTCCCTGGCAGCAACAGGCGAACTTGGCCTTAATTACTTGGGAGCATTACTTTCTTTTCTACAGGGTTTTTTTTTTGCAGTAACGCTAATGGCGACTGTGCTGCTCATATACGGCGTATGCATAATTTCGTTTAAACGAGGTAGATATATTTTTGGAAAATTTCTATAGAAAATTCATCTCGCGAATAGCCTATTGCCTTTGTTGGTATAAACTGATTTAAATGAATATGCATTTGTATGGGCAAATTGGGTTGGTGTTTATTGTACACAAAGACACTTTAATCTGATTTACGAGTAATTTCAGGATGGATAGTAGCCAAGTTTAATTGCGGACATTGATGAGAGTTCACTGATCGAGAAACAGAGAAGGCACGTGCTACCGAATGTTTAGTTTACTAATTAATTGTAACGCTGGAATGATCCTTCACTCTACTGATACGACGCTGGTGAGATGGTACTTTGTATAATCTTTATCTAGTCGATATAATTTTTTGAAAATTGCCATATATAATTTTACCACAACGTACAATGTTTGCCTTGACGTTCAGCGAGTGTAATTTGCTAGCAGAGAGCTTTCATGAACTCATGACGGACTGGTTAAATGATAATAAAATCACCAATTACCGCTTATAGATTTAATAACAATTTTTTATATAGATTTTTTAAAAATAATGCAAGTTTCTATTTAAACTTTTTCCTTCCTCGTCTCTTTCCGTACTTGAAGGTTTCAACGTCTGGTATACGTACTACTTACCGTGTAACTCTAATTGTTAATACTAATTAAGCAGTTTGTATTGCAGATGGGGTAAGGAGACGCGAAGATAGTTTTACCTGAATGGGACTACCGGAACAAGTTATAGAAACGAGGAGGATTGTCTTCCACTTAGAGTTTCCTCAAGATCCTCATTGCTCTAAGTATCCAGTAATCTGACTTAAACAAGTCTTCTGGATACAGTTTGAGAGGAGAAATTATAAAGCCACGATCTACCAGACGCATTCAAAATTGTTTCTCTGGTTTGGATATCCACTTTCCGCCCGAAACAGACATTCGCAAGCTAAATCCACGTAATCGTCCAACTCCTAAGTTCCCTATATCTAAGTTCCATCTATGTACAATAGATGTTTTGACAGCGTTCTGAAAACTAACCATTCACAAATTTCTAGTATTTCTGGAAAAAAGAAGGTAAATCTTTGAGGAAGTGATAAAGGATACGTATAGGTACTGTACCGTATTAGATTTGTTTTCGATAAAAGCACGATTATTCACTGCGTTATAATATATGAAAAATTTAATATTACAGAGTCGAGGAACACCGATGCAGTTGAATCTCTTGCGTGGAAGTTCGTTTCCGTCGCGGTGAAAAGTTTTAACGAAGATACTTCAGCGGTATTGGATGCATGTACCAGGCACTGGAACTTCTTGCGAATCAAATGGATTTCCATTTCCTTGAGAAATTTGTCCTTACGGTAATACAGTTAGCTTGGGCTCGACCTAGACCAAACTTAATGGCACCATTACGAAAATTATTTGACCACCGCACGTAGGAAAATCGCAATTCGACAGCGAAGCGACTTCCGTTTGCTCGTGTATTAAAAACCTAAAAATACAAGGTGTATTAGTCTGAGAGGAACTGTGATATTGGTAGAATAAACATGGTAAGATAAACTGATAAGATATTTTGAGGATAGATGATAACGGTACGAATGCACGAAATTTAGGCACAATATTATTATTATCGAATCGTTGGGTTTTTTTTTCCTTCGAAAAAGATACTAAAGGGAAAGTCGATAAATTGTAAACTTTTTGTTTGTTGCAACCTAAAAAGATTTATTCTCATTAAAACCGTGGCTGGTAACTGCGTCGAAGCTTAAATGAATATACGCAAATAGGTAAATTATGATTCATGAAAGTGCTTAATTATGAGAATTCATTCTTATTAAGAATGACTGCAGTTGCTAAAATACGTAATATTCGCAAGGTCCTAAGATAACAAACTCCGGGAGGGCGTCTTGAGGAGGTACTTCATATTTATCTTCACCTGCTCCAGTTACCAAGGTTATATCCAGCAGTTTCGCCGATATATACATGTATATATGTATGCGTACAATATATTTCTTCTCATGAATACATGATTGAGACTATTTTTGTTGCGAATCAAAGAAAGCATTCTTCCACACAAGAATTTCTTGAGAAAGCGACACAACGACATTATTAATTTCACAAACTTCATTTTGCTGGCTTCAAAGGCATAAAAGGTTCTACATAAAAATGACTAAATATTAATATATTTTTCGTTGCTTCGATAATGCAGCTTCTTATTATTAATATTATTGTTTTTCAGATGGCATTGCGGCAGGACAGTACAATTTATCAAAGACGTAATAAAGGAAAGCTATCCTCTCCAGGGGGCAGTGTTACTGCTGGTAAGAGACGACGGCTCCAGTGGTGGGGATAAAAACAAAGCAGGCGAAACGGATAAATTGGAATTCCCTTGGGTAGGAAACATGGAGTAACCTGCTTCCACCTTATGTCTCATTACGAACTGCCTGAGGTTCCTAATGCACCTCGTTTATCTGCCCTGCACTTCTTTTCCTTTCTACCTCGCTAACCACTTCTTCTGCTTTGTTCTACTTTTATTATTTTCACTGTCCCCAGTAATGACAGTGGACACTGCTGAGGTTGGTTTGATATCTCTCTTGAATTACCTTTGGGGTATTGGCTGCCTTAATACTATTTTACTATTGGTTGTAAAGTCACGTCAATTTGTTCTATACCTTGCTCAGAGTTCAGGATACATTTAATATCTTGTTTCATGACAATTCACTTGCATTTAGTTTCACGAGAATTCACTGGCTTCTACAGACAAAGGTACAGCAAGCTGGAGGATTTTCGTTTATGAATATTCCAGAATTCTCACGTAGTGAAAACTACTTGCAAGTCGATTCTTCAAGTAAGTTATGGGGAGTACGGTATAGGTACCTTTAGAGTTCGATTTGAGAACTACCTTATGAAATCACGTGCCGTGTTACCTACAACTAAAAACTTGCAACCAAGATGGCGGCTATTGTGAAGAATCTGAAATTTAAAAGTTGAAACGCTTGAAAGGCTTTATATTTGAAGATACATTGAAAATTGAGGTATTCCAAATCATCCAGATTTTTCATACGAATATTCGTTACTTCAATGGACTCATTTGTCACTTGTACTTAAATAAATAAATCTGTGTTCCAGATAAAAAAAATCTCATGGCAGCTCGCTCGAATAAATTCTTCCTCGCATCTCAGTCGTAAGAGCGACGAACTTTCGTCACATTTCGAAAGTAGATTCTTGGTTTTGCCTCGCAGTAAAAGTTTCTTGCGGGATTACCAGACAAGATATGGCCAGAGAATATCGAGAGGACTGGTTGTAAAATGTTCTCGGATATACCCATTTCCTAGTAGCCAAGGAAGATCCTCGTTCCACTTACCACGGTTACTACTCTTCTTGTTACCTTTTCGCAGATCCTCAATCCTCCTTCTCGTCGTAGGACGAGCTGCCATCTTTTCTACACTTTTGCTGCTCCTGTCGTCCGGCCTTTTCGACTCTCTCGGCTTACAAATAGCGCTACGGTCGCTATGCTGACAATGACATCGGTAAGTTCGATTCGCAGCGCTCGATTTTAAAGCATCATTATTCTCCGGTACCAAGGAAGATCCTGGGTGAATGTGGCTGTTGGATTTTTATCTTCATAACATTTGTCCAACGGTATAAAATCATATTGAACATTACATTCTTATAAGGTCCAAGTAAAAAAAAAAAAGCTATGGACGTAACAATTTGCGTTTGTTCATATCTTGACCTTGACGAAGCATATCTTGTTCGTGCCAAGTGTATTCTTATTAAATATTTTTATCTTGCAGATAAACGTACCCTGGAGTCTCCGAATTTTAAGGACCCTCCGAAGACGTTTCCTTGTATCCGGAATCGTATGATCCAACTTTCTGAAATCAGGCACTCTCTTCTCTACATTCGTGCAAGGAACTTTTATGGCCTGACCTACAGTAGAAAGTGGAGTGACAAGCCAGTTCCGTGAGTACCGCAGGATTCAATGTTATTCAGGTTTGTTAATTAATAAAAATTTTTAAAATCACCAACCGTTTCAGATTAGTATAGGATATTCGGAAATTGAGAAGAACTGCCTAAATTGTGGACCATTAAGCAAGAGTGGGAGGGCTCAGAGGGGTGGAAAAGTGCGTGTCGCGCTTACCGGCAGTATAATTAATTTATTAAGCTTACGATAGAATCTACGAGACGAAGCACCGGATATAACGTACAGGCAGGTTCAAAGGATTCAGGACAAGGTCGAGATGTTAGTTATCCGACCCTTTTTCTGGTCTATGGTCATTGGTTCCTTCGTCCTTCACCAGCACACAGGACCAGGATACGGCCAAGTCCCCTTTTGCTCATCCAGTCATGACTCTGATCTGATGTGGGTCTGGTTGGGTTCTGGTGAGGCTGCTGTACCGGGTTCCGTGTCCTTCGGTACCTTCTCCGTGACAGTAGCCGCAGAGATACGCCCCCGTAAAGTTAGTTACGACTTACTTGAATTCCTGGGATAAATTCGACGGTGGGCATCCATTTCTCCTACTGTGGCATAGATTATATCTTTTAGGTAATTTAATCTGGCTGATAGACACGTCCGTTCTGCCTACTATGTTCTTTTAATCCGTTGGAATTGCGTAATTAACTTTTTTCACAATTTAATAACCGTCATGGCACAGCAGGGTTTCTAAATTATTAAACACACGTGACGATGAAGTCTTTCCATGATGGATGACAATATTTCATGCTCATCCTGTTTGCGTTCGACAGTACAACCAAAGTCATTTATTCGGCGCATAATCGACTATGGAAGAACGGTAAAAGAAAAGAAAATTGTATTAAATGGGTGTACAAAATAATTGGAGCTTCCGTTAAAAGCCTTTTTAATTGAAACCGTAATTTTAGTTTTGAGATTTGATTTTCTTGCTAGATTTTGAATCGATCAGCTGGTCAATTAAAATGTTAGGTCTCTTGTTACAGCGTTCCGGAACAACGGGCATCAGTATCTAAGGACTTCCCGAAAAATAAGGAGCTTCTGTGGCGGAGCTACCTTAGCCCTGATGTTGCAGACTGGGACGTTTGCGAAACGCCGGCAAAACGCGGAAGCCGACAGGAAGCCACGAAATGTACTAAAGACCTTGATTATTTTTGCACCATTAGAAATGATTGCGCGATTGAAAAATTATTTAATATCTTCACATTCATAAAGTAAAGACAATCTTTCTAATTTACCGTACGACGTGAACTCGTACGTCATTCGGCAAATGGCATCGATCGAATGACGATGGCGACGACCAATTGGCATCGTGGAAAAATGATGAAAGAATTTTCACATATTTTTTATACCCGACAGAGCAAATATGCAGCCTATACTAATCTAATCAATTTCATGTCTCTCAGTCTAATCTTCATTAATCTTCCAAGATTTTCCACCCTCGCAAGTATTTCAGGTATATTAAAGATTCTTGAAACTCTCTCGTCCGGAGGCTCAGGAAATTACTTAAAAGGGAAAAAAAAAACAATGTTTTTTCAAAGACCAAAGACCCTCGATCCACGTTGTCCTCGAAATAGATCACCATTAGCGGGTCATTATCCGCGAAGGGCAAATGAGGCGGGACACTCGGGGGTGTAATCCGGGTAATCTGAGGCCATTACGCTAATTTCTCCGAGTACATCACTTACGCCGTTCGCAGGGGGTGGCCCAGGAGGAAACTGGGGCTACGAAACGGCGCCAAGGTGGAAATTGAACCGGGTACCGGATATCCAAGTGTCTACCTAGCTAGCCCATCGCATGTAAAACTGAAACGCCTAATGCACCCTCCTAGAGAGCAAATGGACCTACCCTTCTGAATATCCAGTTGGAGCTAATTTTGAGAATCTGGACGTAGGTATATGAATATAGTAGATTTTAACGTATAACGTGATCATATCATACCCATAAGACCGACCTTCTCTACCTGAATCCCAGAAGTCCCCATTCAAATATTCCCATTGATTTCGTCCCTCGAAATTTCATTTTTAATTCATTTTTTGTTTGTTTTAGCACAGCCCACGCGAGTGTTATTTCACATTCACCTCGTCTTAACGCCTTCCTTTGATGTCGGATATCTGATTATGCGTAAACGGGTTACGCCGGAGATTAAATACAACTTTTGACGGTGGCTACGCCTTTGAGCTAATTCGCGAACAATGCCGTTCAGGTCCGCCCTCCGGCTTCAAGCTGTTTGTCTGCTGCGAAGCGAACCGTTTGTGCAAACGGTCCTCGATTCTGTGGTTTAATTAAAACTACTATGGCGCTCCGACGCTTCCTTTCCTTTGTGACGGCCCAGTGCATTACGTTCACTGCATAATTAGGTCACCCAGGTGAAAATGCCAAGATAATATTTATACGTAAAACCATCGTTTACAGGATTTCGTTTTTTTCTTCACCATCGTCCTGGACAAGCGATGCATGTAATTTGTATTTTACAACTGCATCGAGAATATTTTTTGTAGGTATTTTTGAGGAAAGGATTTTGATTTTAAAGCCGATTACGCGGAGCAGCTTGAGGCTGATTGTAAAATTTTTGAGAATTAATTACATCGATTAAAGGTGATTATTGCGTGTATTCCATACTGTATGTGTAAAAAATTATTTTTCTTAACGCTTTTTTTTTTGTTTCAGCCTATTTTGTCTGTCGGCTTTACACAGTGTAAATATTCGTGTCGTAAATCCCACCGAATGAAGAAACACGTTTCTAGCTTTGAAGTAGCCAAGTTCCATGGCCGATGCTCATGAATATAAAATTGTGCCGCCCGCGGTAAAACGTCAAACCGTAAACTTTGATGGTCATTCGAAACGCGCATGCTTACCTGCAGAACTTCCTATCGATTGTAAAGGCGAAAACGCATATTCCGTAAAAAAAAAAGTAGCGCAATCTCGCACCTACAGCCAATAAAATGTCCACGCTTTACGCGTTTCAAATTTATGCGCATATAAAGACATATACAGAGTTAGCACGTTGAGACAGCCGACCCGGTCAGGCAGCAAAACCACATTTAATTTCCCTTGAAACGAATTTCTCTCTCGTTGTCGATTTCCAAAATGAACGAGAAAAAAATGCCTTTATATTAACATATCAAAAAGTACCATTCCAATCTGACACACCGAGTATAGTCCCAAGTCTAAGAAGCATTTATATTCTCCTTTACAGCCCCTGTCTACAACCCCTATAACATCCGTAAGAGGTTAGAAAAGAAAAATGTTCGGGGTCACAAGTGATCCCGAATGACCCTATCACGGGAGCCGTGGTGACGTAAGACCGCTGTCAAGCTGTTAATGCGAACGAGCGACGGTGTCGCCATCTACGAGACGGCAAGTTTCCACGACAGTTATTAATAGGCACGGTGGAGAATATTTAGGCATACGCAAGGAATGCAAGCCCGAACTGTACGTTATTTATTTTTCTTTTAATATACATATTTTTGTTTTCTTTCTTTCTCATCGTCTTTTTGGTCTCTCTCGTTCCAGAAGCGGACGTCGGACGTTTCAGAACCATCCAGGCACATCCGGTCCATCGCTCTTCGCATGTTGCAATCCTCATGATTCGTGGATCGCTTACGCTCTCGCGATACCGCAGGAAGTCGCTGCAATGGATCACCGGAAATGTCCACGAGGCTTGATTCTTATTGGATTCCTGATTACCAGTCTGGACCCTGTGCTCGGCTCATCTTCTTTACTACCACCCTCTACACCCCACGTCCTCATGTAGATGTCATTCCGGTGCAACGGTCCAGTCCAAACAATCGTACATCCTCAGCATCACCGTCCGTGCTATTTAAGCGTTCTAGAAAATTAGGTATTTCCGGTTGCTGAGGAACGACAGTCTCTGTTATCTTATATTCGATGCTTTATTCTTTTTATTCTTAATCGCGTGCAAGGGGTTGAGCAATATGCGATATATTAAACCGCGACGATCGTTTATTCGTGGAATTATAACGTTGCCCGGTGTAAAAGGGTATTTATGGCGGTGCCCGGAAGTCTTTCGAAAAATATGTCTCCCCTAATTATGAATTATTATAAACATTCTGCGGCACGGCGGGTGGCGAGAAGGGGGCGAAGGGGATGTATGGATGAATTTCAACGTGGTCAGGGGGACGTGTCGTCAGGGCAGAGAGCCAAGTCATTAGCGTCGAAATTCTCTGAAAATATGAGGCTTCCGTATTAGCATTATTGATAAACGAAGTCGTGGGGCGCGCGAGACAGAGAAAAGGGGATACGGATAGAGAGCGTCGATATTGAAAACAGTTCCTAAGCCTTTCAAAATAGAAGATCCCGCATTGGGAACGGCCTCTGAAGATTTTTCTAAATATATTCGCGCTACCCGTACAGTCATCGATATATCATCTGACAGTTTCCAAGTGGTGGTTCATACGTGGAATATATTTCAGTCTCCAACAGTACTTACGGAAATGACGTTCTCGTGCGGGAATGGTGAAAAAGGAAATGGAAGAAGAAAAAAAAGTCAGAGAAAGAGCCACAGCGTGACACCTTCCTGATAAATCATTTTCATTCGGCCACGTCAATTTTTATTAACGGTTAAGACATTTGGCTTTAAAAAAAAATATTACGTCATCGTCGTACCAGTTCTCTATCAACTAAATTCCATATCGAAATCAACCAAATTCCATACGGAAATGGTATTAATAAAATATACGTATTTTTTTTTGGGGGGGAGCAACCTCGAACTCATCAGCAAAACTCGAATTGGGTTTACCCTCGCATTCCGTGATATCGAAAATACCTATAAAACTCGGGGAATCCCCGGATCCACGAGTCTTCTCGAAGCAATAAAAGAAAAGACACCCCCATTAAAAATTCAGCCGGAAAGTGGAATTTCGTTCAATAAGTACCGCAGAACGTGTGATTAGAGTCACTATGAGAAGGAACCAAGGAAATAGGACAGGGGTTAAACCAAATTATATATAGGGTGTACAGTGTGGGTGTTTATAAGAAAATGAAATTTTGACAGTCAAGATATACTGTGCAGGGTGTGACTATAACGTGCGTATCTTTAGCCTAGATAGGCTCGAGCTCACAAAAGGATTCGATTAGGACCTGCCCACTCTTCAGGACCTCCTTACATAATTGATTGCCTTAATTTAACCCTAGGTACTCTCCATCAATTTTCACCTACGACCGAGACTCCTCGGGCAGCGACGCTTCACGTCCACGTATCCATTTTACGTATGGGAAAATAGAGTGGCGGGTTTGCGTTTTCACTAGGAGACCTCGCCGTTCACCAATAGAGACCAGATAGCCTAGTGACATTTTCCTGGCAGGTTCGTCTCTCCTTGTATGTTGAAGTATATATATAATATGTACATTATGACTCTGGTGTATAGACAAATACACTTATGTATATCTCTGCCTACGTTATGTACTTTGTATACGTGGTTATATGTGTATAAATATATATATGTATATGCAGGATGGACGCCCAGCGTCGGCCGGATAAGCTTTGACAGAGTGACCCTGTTATCGAGCGAGTATGCTGGGGGTTAGGACAACCAGACACTGGGATGTGTACCTGTACGGCTGGCGTCGCGACGCCCTGGAACTCGCCACGCCCGAATACCATCACTCGGGCTAATTATAGAAATTTTTTGGAAATTTCATAATAAACAGGGGAGCAGGTGACATTTTTACCTTTTAAATAAATTTAATCACAGGGTGGTACGCGTACAGTGTATTTTTGTCTGACGATTTTTTTTTCTCGCAGGTGGTACCTGCAAATGGACTGTCTTACTGGCGTGGGGGCACTATCGCAAAGTGGAATTCGTCGTTTATGAAGAGTACGGGCCAAATCCGTTTCTGCGAGACGTGACGTATTTCGCCGACTGCTACGTCACGTAGGATCAATTTGGTTATTGAATTGAATGGATGAATGGATAGCATTGAAATTTTCTTGATGGGACGAAGAGCGATAGACTGTCGTGTAGGAGTTATATAATTTTTTTTATTTATTTGTAAAATTGGATTTGGAAGAAGTTTTTTGTTTTTGTAAAAATTGTCGGGGCGTTTTTTTTATGAATTTTTTTTGTTGCACGTTTCACTTGGTATAATTTAGTGGACACTTTTATTTTTAATTGCCATCCACTCTTGGATACTTTTTGAAATTTATTTTTATCTTTAAAGTCCCTTGGGGTTGCTCTTCACGATGTGGGAGGCCTGAGGGTGGAAATTTCACTTGTGCTGTAAGCACTGACAGGGAGCCGATGAGATTCTGAAAAATGTGTCAGCTAGGGATTTTTCGCTGTTTTGATAACGCAGATGGGATCTGCGTCTGGATGTAATACGATATCGGGGAGACATTCGGGCTGGAAGGTCTGAACCCTCTTTTAAGGGACGGCGCCTTGGCTATTTGTTTTTCAAAAATTGTTCACCTTCGCACCCTGTTTCACCGTTTTCGTACCGGCTTACTTCCAACCTCACTCAGTCATTCTAGTTCGACCTTTTATTTTTTGTAAAAGCGCGTCACAATCACTTTACTCTGAATAGACATAGACGTGACAACCCCAGTTGTTGATTGGCTGACAAAGTGTTGACATTTATCATACGTAATGTTTCTTCGATTCAAATTTAACGCATGATTTCGCGAGTCATAATAAAGCTTTTCTTTTCTGTATAACGTAGAGAAATTTCAACAATGAAACCACGTGGGAGATTGTAAACAAAAATTCTTGTACTTTTCCTTTTCTTACTAACTCATTCTAAACGAGTCTAGCGAAACTCGCGAATAAATGGGAATTGGCGTGAAAGCGAGACTTGGAAGAATGTGCAAAGGAAAATTTTTTTTCGCAACAAAAAAAGCTCTCGTCAAAAGCTGAAAAAACAAAAGCTCATCGCGATATCCAACGAGCGATTTTCATTCGCGAAAGGAAATCGTCAAAGAGGGAGACGTACTTTATAAAAAGTGAAAAATTTCATTACAAAACGACAAGGCATGAAAAAACGTAAAATTTGATAATAAAACATAAATAAAAGAAAAAATGATGGAAAAGGTAATTTCAAAATTTCCAGTCACGCGAATTCACTGGCTGTAATTTCTTGACCATTCACGGACAATCTTCGTACTCAAAGTGACCGACATTTCCCTGCTGTACGTTCGCCAAAGCACGTGTATAGATCCCTATCAGGAAGCACCTGTTCCCATCTGACGGATTACCACCGCAGCATTCTAATTAAGGATGGGATCCATCCGAGGGTTAATTTCCAGCGGAACTAAAGTAAAATCACAAATGATTTAGTATTCGGGATCTCAATCAAAACTCGTACCTCTTATCTAGCATTATAATCGTAATTGCACGTGATTTGTTTTCCCGAACTTCTCAATGCTATACATACCATACGTAACTATAGATATGTACATAAAGACAGGGTGAAACGCACTGTAGCATATAGAGACAGGATTAATATTTATCAGGGAATAAAATTTAATTCATAAATCTACAGAACTACCATACTGACTGTTCTGTCCGATCGACCCTGCCAGTCATTTACAATTATTACTGCAGAACGATCCTGATGGTCGTAATCGGCTCATGCCCATGGCGCATTCATTAACGATATTGAAAGCACTAATCTTTTTAATAATTTTCAATAAGTATATCGAATAAATTGAATTTAGTGATTTTTCCAACGAATAACATTTAAGCCTGTAAAGCGATTATTTTAATAATTATCCTTTATGAGAGTGTAAGGGCCATTTGTACATTTGACAAGCATAGATACTGGTCGCACGTAATTTTTTATGCGTATAGAAGATCACTGATGAGTATCGATATAGGGTTTAATAAATTTAATGACGAAGTGCTTTACATAATGAGTAGCTTTTCGCCGTCTCTTTGATGTGGCTCTTTTTGTATGACGGCAGCCGTTTCGGAGTTAATCTAACGACTAGCTATACTCATATATATATATATATATATATATATATATATATAATATTTATATATATATATATAATATTTATATATACATATATATGTTATCCTTAGACCTTAGAACTGCTTTGCTTCTGTTAGGTTGGAACCACGGAATTTCCGCGGTGTCAGAATAGCTACTCTGCTGTTTTCCCAAAGGAAATTGTGGGAATCCGACATCTGCCAAGTGCAGATAGTCAGCCATCTTGGTACGCCTAGTTTGTCAAATTCACGTGGCGCTTTGGGTCGTATAACGAACTCTTTGGATACATGGTACGTGATACATGAGAGATTTTATATTGCAGGGATGCCGTGGATCCGATGAAGGATAAAAAGAGGGAAGTCGCGGAAGAGAAGAGATAAAAAGATTGTGCCTGAGAAGAGGAAGGAAGAAGGAAGGCTAAACCGGAAGTAAGACCCGAGTGCAAAAATTTCTACGAGGATGAAATAAGTTGAAGCTAAATTCGTTATAATTAAACGAGACGGATAAAACAGTGTAAGGTCTTGTTAAGCACGAGCAATTATGTCTAATTACAGTAGAAGCTATTTTCATTAATGCCACCACTTGTTCTCTCGATTCAGGTGGTTCGCTGAGTTTCCGATGCGCCGTCGTCGTCCGTCGTCGAAATGCCTCTTCAGAAATACAGCGGCGTCCCGTAGCTACCGAAGCTCCGGCTTTATGCAACCGCAGGATCCTACGGAGTGAATCGTGAGAACGTTTCAAGTGGGACCATAGCCGGGATTTCCGTTGGCTTGTTAAAACATTATGATAAATGGTTAAGTTTCATCTAAAATTTAAAGCGGTCGCCACTCTCGAGGTAGATCGTATTTTTGTTTTGTTATTTAAAAATTTTCTTACCGTCTCCGCAATCTCCTTTGGGTTTTTCATTATTTTTGTCGGTTCTGCGCATGACCACTGCGCAGACTGAAATTTTTCATTGTACAATTCTATATTGTACTTTTTCATTGTTTAATTGTTCTTCTTTCTTTCCTTTTCAGTAATTCCTTCGCTCCCACTGGCATCTTTACTCGTTAACCTCTTTGAAGGCTTCGCTACTTTTCCTGCCAGCGCCAGATTCTTCTTGCTGCTCACTCATTGCTGCACCGGATGCATAATTTATAGCTGTTGCTCGTTTATTTCGCGTTGAATATTCGATTGATTTATTACTAAGCGCTGGATAGGTATATTTTAAGTACCTGCATGCGTACCTAGTCATACCTTAAGCTTTGTGTAATCCTAAAACTAGGGAATGGGTGGCATAGTCGGCGAGGGGGTAGTGCGGAGGAGGGAGGTGAAGCAAGAGTTGCAATTGTTAATTTAATTGATGAAATATTAATCATACGAATTCACCTAGTGCGCAGTTCAAGCTTCGTTCTCATTAAAACGTATTGCTGATGCTGCTCTTTGCTAATGTTTCGCAATAAGGTTGGAATATACGTGGCGAGTCAGAGTACACGTGCAGAGAAGCGTGGATGGTGAAAATAAAAAATAATAATAAAAAGATTGTAAAAAGGTATTTAAAAAAAAGGAAAAATGTATGAAATCCGGGCCGACGGGCCATTTCGAAGCAGCAGCAATGAAAAGGACGATGTGCACGCGACATTGCAGCAATATTTATACTCGGTAATATAACCAGCCATTCGTTTAGTTTTGCACTCTAGTTAACTTATACCTGCACTGTACTGACCTCGTGTTATTTCGTTATTGCGTAACGGCGAGATAACATATTTTTAAATAGAACTTTTGGACTCTGTTAACCTCAAACAATTGTTCGCTAAATGGAAACTCGCTTCGTTAAATGGAAACTGTGGAAGATGTGTTTAATGGTAATTTTTTAATAACGATTGTTCAGTGTAGTTTGATTGTGAATAATCGGGTAACGAGGTGAAGTTGGTCACGGATGTAGTGTTTGAGGCTGTGGCTGATGTCGACGATGAAAATTGTATCATGACAATGACGGTTGTGACGGTTGATATTAGAAGCTGTAAAAAAGGTGGATTAGTATTTGAATAATTTATTTTTCTTTTTTTTTTTCTTTCTTCTTAGTACCGAAAGGAATTCACGCAAAGTGGCAGCCTTTCCTAGACCCACGTCGAAATGGATCGGTATCGTTTCCACCTGCCCGACGAAAATGTCGACCTGTATTTTCGAAAATTGAAACTGCTCGTATTTTTTAAATATCTTTTACGGGGACTGTGCACCGGAGTGGAACTCTAGTTTCATTCAATATTCAATTCAGAAGCAGGTTCTGGATTGATTCCATGCATAACCAGAGCCATAGCCAATATCCAGGTATACTTACACTCCTATTAAAGTCTTTGGATGCTCGTCCACTATTTACTGCCAAGAGCGCCGTTCGGGTCTGCCAACTCTGCAAAATGTAAAAATTGGAATTTAATGTATGTAATAGCCATTCCGGTTGGATTAGCCGAAGGGAAAGTAATAGGATTATGATTTTTATTTCTCACTAGAATTGTATTCTTAAAAGTGCAGCCAGGTGGGTGAGACAACAATGGATCTCCGAAGATGGATACAAAACAGTTAATGGATGCTGGAAATTGATTTTAGAAGAAAGTTATCGTTAAAATAAACGTCAAAAAAAATTCCCTGAGAAATTTCGAAAATTTCACTGGACCCAGATGCCTGACTATGAAGGTGAGCCATTCTGTTCCCCTCTGCAAGATGTCCAATATCGCTAAATCTTGATGAAAAAATTTCTTTATGCTTACAGAAATCAAAATTCGAATGGGAAAAGCAGTTTCGCAAAATTTTCCAGTAACTTTTTCTCTCGACAGTATGAATATCCTTAGGCAGTAAAAAATAAAAGTTGCCAGTACCAAGAGGAATGAAAGTAGACCGTAGAGACTAGTTTAAATAGTCCAGAAGGATCTATTAGATATGAAGGTCGGTACCCCAGGTGTATAATTACCCGGATAGGAAAAAGCGTTCTAAGTCTTATTAAAATTCCTAGGGGATGGCCGACTCCTGTTCAAGTAGCTGGAGGTTCCCCAGGACCAGGAGAGTCTCCGGGGTTATTTCAGGGAGTCCCCGACTAAACGGAATGGATTGAGAAGAATGCAAGTGGTAGTTCCTCTTTCCGTGGTCTCCTTCCTTTTGTCCAGTGGCATTCGAAACTTCCTCTTCTTTTCCACTTCTGGATATAGAAATACCTCTATACGTATCTGTATGTACATTATATCTCTCTTTCACCTTCCACCGTCCCAACGTCCACGTCTCGCTTCCTCTCGTTCCAACCACTTCTCATGGCCGTTCCTACGTCGAATTCAAGGTGAACCTATTCATTCGTTTCCATTTATAGATCGGATACCTATCGATTCTTATTCACCACCGATGATCTTCCGTCCTAGGTCCCACCAAGCTGCGGTATTTTCTCCCAGAGCGGAAATCCGCTCTGCATCCGTACAATGGACCATGCTGCCGATTGATAGGGACGTTATGGTCATGGATTTGCGAGTCTGGCTATTGACACTCAGGATAACGTATCGAGGAACAATATGGGTCACCAAGTCAGCCAACCTAGTGGCTAGTTCGTGGACGTTTGCACTTTGGGTTTCATCGATATCGAATATTACCCAGTAGTCGTGATTACTTGAAAAGCCACTTTAATTCGCGGAGGATTGAAAATGGTGCGGCTGGTTAAAATTGATTTTTGAATTTATAGAGCCGTCGCGACGCTCCGGCAAGAAACTCGGAGATGGAAAATTATTGTAATGCATTTAACTGGGATAGGACGAGATTAAGGTATTTTATATTAAACTAACCTCCCTTACTGCGCTCTCTGCTTGATCGCAGACGTGGAGCAACGGCAGAAATAACACGGCTAACGAATTGCTGACAATTAAGAGTCTCTTCATATTTGCAGGATGGCCCGAGAGTATATCAGAAAACAAGGAGTGGATTACTAGTATTCCGCATATCCGTGCGTTCCAGAATATCGACATTAATTGAACTCGATATATCGAATCCATATTGTTGACCAGAGCTTCGATATTTATGTATCGATACATCAATTCCAATATTTGATGACTGTTATCGTTTTTGGTACCAACGTGGGACGGCCGTTTTGAAAAATATTTCAGGGTGTCAGTATCTGCCGCATTCTTAACGGCTCCTCTTCTTGCATTCTGAAAGGAAAATACAGCTTGGTAAATGATTCAGCTGTTGGTTACGGATGGATGATTGCGACACTTCCGGCATTGCTTAATTATTATCTTTTTCCTGATTATGAGTGGCTGCTATCTGAAACGAGGTATGGGTCCATCGAAGATTTATTGGTCCGGCTATAGCAGGATACTTACGGCAAACTGTTTCAGGGTCTTCAGGATGTCGAAGAGGGATGCACGGATGAAATAGGATACGCGGAGGATACCAGGGGAACGAAACTGGCCAATAAGAGGGCAGAGGGGAATGGAAATAGCAAGGGAACGAGAGAATGAAGGAAGAGGAGGATTAGCCTTCCTTTCCACCTGTCTTCATTGTTCCCCGAGCTCAAGTGGCTTTCGCGCTAATACCCTTAACGGATCAAAATCGATTTCCTATTGGTAGAATTCGTGGGAGTGGAAAAAAGGATAATCGAAGCTACGGTAATCCAGCTTCCCTCGTCTCCTATCTGAGAGAGTGAGCTCATTTATGGCGCATCTTCATCGTACACTTTCTTCGATGGTACCCATGTATATATAGATTGGTATGCTCAAGCTAGCCACTTAGGCGTAGACGTAAGCCAGGCAATTATTATAAGAGGGAAAGTAAATAGGAATAATACTTTATCGATAATTACTTTGTAACCGAGAAATTCAATGATTCGATATAAAGGAGCCTTTTTTGCTTCCTGGGATTTTATCGTTGAGGATGCTCCAGACTTTGTACATTTTTTTATATCCATCTGTACCGGCGACAGTCGGCGATTAAATTTCATCATGGTATCTGAATATCCAATATGGCTGTTGCCACGGTGAGTAACATTCGGAGAGATCTTGTTCGATTTAACGTTAATTAAACTCTCGACGCCATTCAATACCGGCATAATCTCCCGAGATTGAAAATAAGAGTAGTAAGGTACAGCAGAAACGTTAACTTGCTGATCCTTCGGATTTTCACTCCGTGTCGACGCCATTATCTTCTGGCTTATGTGATCGTTGATATTCTTTAAGGCCAGCTTCACGCAGTAGGCGAGAGCAGCGTAATGAATCTGATTGAAAAAAAAAAAAATTAGTTAATTAGTCCAGTAAATTTTCAATCGCATCACGTAACGCTGCACCGTTCAGATAGAATAGTAGTTTTTAATTATCCCATGGCGGGACTCATGAATTTTTGGTAATTATACAAAATTAGCAGTAATTATTATAGCGATTGGTTATTTGACTTGTGAAATTGAATTTCATCTAATTGCAGTAACTTTAATTCAATTTTTCTTAACAGTTACCATGACGACGTCGGTTATAAGATTGGCCCATAGGAGAAGCCCGTGTCCCAAAATTTCTACTGGCTTATACTCCGCGCGATCAACGGTCCAGTTGGTTGCTTCCAGAATTCGAAGAATTAGGAAAATCGGAAAAGCCAAGCAATGCGGCATATACGATTTTTTCGTACAATACGAAGATCCCATCGACTCGAGAATGACGTTTGCGCTGTTTATAGAACGCAGCAGGAGCTTTCGGCGAATCCAGCATGCGACTAATACCGTAAGGCGAACGCTCAATTGTGTAATCAATTGTACGTCATTCAAGGTATTAATATTTTGCTGGTGAATTATTTGCCCCTTAATTCATAATTAGGATTTATTATATTAAAATTGCATACAATTTTTTAAGACACTCCAAACTGCTTACCTGCAGAAATTTTTGAAGCAATATAACCTCACCGGTGGTCAAGTAGTACAAAATGGAAATGATCGAGAAGATAGTCAATAAATTATTGATCATATTGAAGGACAGTCCCAACAGTAAGTATTTTCCTTTCTCGTCATTTAATAACACTCCCGTCATAATGGATTGCATAACAATCGTTTTCAATGGCTGCTTCATGTCGTACCTGCCAATGGCTCTCTTTTGAATTGAAATATGACATATTTAAATACTCAATTTATCGACACTAATTTACACTAATAAATTCTCAGTTTATCGATACTAATAGCAATAAGAATCGGTTGGTTGAATTTATCCGTGTTTATTTACTGTATTGGTTTTATTAGTAAAAAATATATGCATATAGATATAATGCGTGTGCCGCGCTATCAAAGCGGACAAACGACCTGGAAATTTTGGATCTGCCACTGCGGTAGTAAAGTATACGTCATTCATTTAACGCTAATGTTTATTAATTAATAGCAGCCCAGTGGTAGCAGCCAGCTATCCGTGCGGGTCGGAGCTCCTGGGATCACGGAGGAGGATAACCGCATTGGCGTAACTAGAGGTTCCGGAATCAACGGCAGGAAAATCGTACGTGTAAAATGGCAGCGGGAATGCATTTGCATTTACATTCGGGATATTAAGTTGCGGCTCACGCTATTTTTACTGGCGATCATAGCGAGGACCATCAGTATGCGATGCGCCTGGGGCTTCATAGTTTTATGGATAACGTCCCGGTAGGGACCGGGGAAACTTTCCACTTGGAAAAAAGACTGGAGGGAAGAAGAGGGTTGCACGAAAAAAAAGGAGGAAAAAAGTCTCCGTGACTCTTAGGACAGTGTACCTACTGGGAATATGAGAAAATTTTTCGAGTAGCATCTTTTATCATATATTATAATATTATACACTGGTAACACACTTCTGATCGTACCGTATAGAGCGTCCAGATGAATTTTCGAAGCAGATGGTAATTTTGGAAAGGTTAAAAACAATTTTATCTAATGTTTGATTTAAATATCTCTGTTTTTTAACCCATGGGTATCAGTGGCACGGTGAAAATTGTATTGGGAAAGCGAGTAAAACAAAGAGTCATAAATTAATTGCACGCGTGCTGCACGCGTTATTTATGCGAACCCCTGGGGTTCGCATGGGAGATTATACTTATAGCCGTGCAGTTATCATAGTTTAGTGTGCGAACTCTATTTGCTTACAGCCGTGGCCATTTGTCACGTGGCTTTTGAGCATCCTGACCATCTAATGGCCGTCCTGGGGACGAGAACTGGCGAGTGTCACATTTAGAAAAAAACGTACCTGGACGATCGATGCAGTTATATCACCTTGTGACTTTTCTTCTCTCGGTCACGTGCGTTGCGCTTTAGGTTTTTTTGCCTTTCTTGGATAACGGACCCTTAGGGATGTACGATGCTTATTAGATAAACGGATGGAGAAGGAAATTTTTTCTTCGATAGAAAAATTTTTATTTTCTAAGATTCCACTTGCAATGCTAGTATTCGGTATTACTTTGATAAAAAAAAACAAAAATTGATTTCTTTGATCAGAAAATTTAATTCAATAAACTTTATGCTTCTTCGTGTAATTCTTTTATGCGCGTTGGAGACCATCAGAGAATTTAGGTACTTTGTCGTTTTAACAGAGCATTCAGTTGGAATTGAGGTCGTAATGTAGAATAGAAATTCTTGTGAATTATATTACCAAGTTTTATGTACAATTTCTTTTAAGGCGTCTAGTTTAAGAAAATAAGGCCATCTTGGATTTAGTATTAGCCAGTAAAAGAACTTGGAACGATATTTAGAGGATTTCAGGTACTTCTGATTACCGACTGAGGGATGGGTACAGTACGTGGAAAAAATGCTATTAAAATTTTATAAGCGTCTACGTCGTTTATGTCATCGAAAACTTACCAGATCGGCTGTACTTTCCGTGCGACTTGCGCGATCCATTTAACGGATCTATATCAACATTAATGTATATATATAATTGCGTGGATTTTTGAAAACAATTTTTATCGGTTTTTGACAATCATCAAACAATTGTTTGAGACGCTCGTTAAATGATGCGCGAATAATTTAATTTTGTATGGTAAACATTGCGTATAGACGCGTCAAGTCCCTAGGGCGCCGGAAACGTCACTGGATAAACTCGCTCGAAATGGCTAGAATTTTGCATGGTGCCACAAAGCTCGTCTTTTATTCATGCCGCAAATTGTTGGCTCCGTTCAGACCGAAGTGAACGGTAAATACGACTAGCTCCGGGACGATGGAAACCAGCCGGAAGATTCGGTTCTAGTAAGTATAGGAGAAAATAGTCTGACGCTTTTGCGTAATAGTCAACCGTTACGACCGCTTATGACAAGTGGCCTGACAAGTTGTTACGAATGACGTAATTTTTGTAGCTCTACCATACCGACAGATACTCACTCACTGTCAGATTTCAAGGCAATACGATTGTTGAGTATAACAGTTGATGCATATTTGATATTTAGATTCAATTTATTATATACATTTATATAAATTATACCTACACTTGGTTACAGTAGTACATTTGTTTGGCATTTATCACGTGAGTCGTTTGCATTATTTCTAGATGAAACATATATGAAAACAATTAACTACTTGAAGTAATTAATTTGATTGATTGTTATTTTCACGGAATGATGGGATAATAGGTTCGATCCCTTTGTTTTTACGACAATGGACCACTTGTAAGTATACAATTAAATTCGTTAGCATTAACCTAGATTCCGAAGGCGTGATAGTTGTATCTAAAATGCATTGGAATGACAATGGCAAGTAAAGTTTTGATAGTCGGAATAACAAAATTCGTTCCGCTTCTAGAACGACTCTAGAAGATTGGTGAATAGATAGAAACAAAGAGAGGACAGAAGGAATCTCAAAAAGTATGAATAACAGGAAAATGCATAAACTCTCATACCCCTTCTATCAGACCGCCAGATGTTTTGAGGGTTCCGAAGCAATCGAAACTCTCAAAACCAGATGCACATGCACTCGTAACGTCGCCATTTTTGTCTGAGTTACATGTATGCAGGCCGGCACGTACGAAGAAACTGTTACTCCAATATATTTTTTGCGATAGAACTGCTTGTGGAACACTCGCGAAAATATGTAAAAATATACGAGCATATACGCGCAAATATCCATATGCCAAATTCAAATGTGGCGCCAATATTCGTGACACGTGACTATGAGAAGTTGTGAAGTAAAAAAATGTCGCAAGGCACGCGACTGTTACTTCATTAACGTTCTGTTCATTATTCATGGTGTCTGGCTTTTTCTTCACCTTATTAGTGACGTGTCCACGGTCTTTGCCGTAGCTCCATCTGTTGTAAAATCTTTTATCGAAACTTCTAGAAAGTGTCTATATTACCAAGCCAGCAGACTGTATCGCTATCTACCGGTAGTTATCGCAAGGATTAACCTTGCACGAGGTATGTAACTGTCTAGGATCTCAGTTACTCATGTGATTTACGCAGTGGTAGTGGACTGATAGCAGTAGTCGGGTTTCTGTTAACCACCTTAGGCATCGTGCTTTATACCTGTATATATATTATCCCCCAGGTAGACATAGGTTAGGTATATCCGTACTGGGCGACAATAGCGGTACGCCTTAGGTTCCGCGAGTGTTCTAGAACGATTTGAACTTCCAGTGCACAAACCGTGGCTCAGACAGTTTGTATACTTCCTTAGGGAAGGAAACCATTGCGAGTCGCAACGCAAATTCCGATGGCTCTATCGATAGAATTCCGGAGTTCCGGTTTGAGAGGATGCCATCTGGAAATGGATACTAGAGGACTTGAGAGTAGATAGGTGCTTGTTATCTCCAGAGACAGTCAACGTGCGGATCGTGGAGATGCCATCTTGGATTATTTGAATACCTGTGGACGTTAATGTGCCGTGGCAAGACTTTTGTGCTCGAATCTGGGATACGTCGATGATTAAGGTCAGTGTTGATTTTTTCTAAAAGAAAAACAGACAATGGTGCATCGCCCAATGGAAAGTCGAGATAAAATTGAAATTGGTACTTGGTGCTTATTGCGAACGAAATATCAGGAAAGTTTAATGTGAATTGGACGTTTCGATTTTTTATTTTCCCAAATTACCAAAGTTCTTCGTGGTTAACCTCTCTGCTGTTTCTCGCGGTATTGTTTTTTTTTTTTTTTTTTTATAGTTAGCCGGTAATTTACTGACTATCTCTCTCTCTCTCGCTTTTACTCTTTTACCGTATACTCCTTTTCATTGCCGTAGAAACTGGTTTGGGACGGATTGGCAATTAAGCAATGTCGCTCGTAATTTGCCCACGCGAATCTCCCAGGCTCCTTTTCGAAAGCTTACTAGCTTCAGTAGGAAAGCCTACTGTTTACACAGAGAATCATCCTGCTATTCTGCCTCTTATTCTCCAGGCTATTCCCTCGTAAAATTCACCCTTCGAATTTCCGACCTTTGACCTCATCCTTCCCTAACCACTACTACCGTCATCCGAATGGGGCTACATAAGTCTTTCATAGGGTAACGTTTTAAGGCACCCTTTGTCCCCGGAATGATTTCGAGAATGTAAAAGCCGACGAGAGCTACGCGATGGGGCGGTTCGTTGAAACTACCCCGGGTGAATCACAGCATTTTATACATATAGAAAATCTCTTACCGTAGAACAAAGAATTAGGTAAAATCAATGAGCAATAAAAGAAAAAATTGTTAGGAGGGGGATGGAAGTTCATCGAATAGATGAAATCACTAAAATTCTCTGTGACATTACCTCAATTCGCGAAAGCGGTGACTTTAACGATTCTTATGATATACCGATATCACACTGCACTTAAACCCCGGTACTCCGTCTATTTTCTCCATTGGTTATCAACGGAATTGCTCGACCTTTTTTTTTTTGTTTTACGAATCTCGTAAAATCTTCTATTACTATTTATTAGAGTCGGGATTCGGCTCGACCTACTTTTTTTTTCCTTCACATGACTTAAGGGGGTGCGATAGCTCCGATACGTTATCACGAAATTATCGCACGCGACCCCTGCAGACATTTCGCGTGTCCAGCTGCACTTAATATCGTGTGAAAAGCAACTTTAACAGATTCCATTATACTCGAGCGTATACATACGTATGTGAGATTTAATTATTTTTCATGTGGTTCTGCGATAACCGGCATTTTCTAGAGAATCGTATAAGGGCTGAGGTACCTTCGTCCAACTAATTGAGGATAATCACGATAAATTCTAAGAAGCGTTTTCCGCAAAATTACCCTCCCTCCATCACTTTCTTAACCTCCCCTCCTACCTTCACGTCATTCGCAACCTTCCCCTACGTACGCCGGCTGCCGCAAATTAGATGCATAATATTCGCGGCAGCCGCCAACGGGTGCGGAGGACTGCTCGTAGATAATAATTAGCCAAGACCATTGTGTCGAGCTACGGGATCCACGTAATTAGAAGTGCAACTTTGGTCTTGGCCACTTGGTTAATGCACGGCCGGGCGGCTGCAGTCTCTAGATTGTTGCACGAAAGTCGGCATTCCTTGAATTATTTCTTAGTTAAGTTTCGAGCATGAAACTCGGTCCCTCTTGTTTAAGACGAAATTAAATATTTTTTAGGGATACGCGTTTCCTATTAGTGTCTAGTGTATTTGTGATGTAAAATGAAAGTTTTTATAGAATTTATTAGGGAATAATTGAATTTTTTTTTTATAGTTACTAGATATGGTTATTTCGACATTTGGATAACGAGCCTGGATCGGACTTGAAGATTAAAAGTACGGCTTTAGCGAAAGGATGATAATCATGAAGACGAATATCTGATAACATCAATGGAGAATTTAAAAGTAATAAAAAATTGTCCATTCAAGCCATCCAATTTTCCAAGACTTTTTCATCCGTAAAAATTCTAAGCTATGTGAACTTGGCACCCGACTTTGGAAAATCAAATTTTTTTTTATAGACTTATAGATTTAGGTATGTAGTTGTTTGTAGTACCAATTTTTTCGTTTGTAGTAGACCCAAAAAAAAGTTGTAGCATCATAAAAAAAGCCCATCCACCGACCTTGAAAAAAATAAAATCTAATCACTGATTCCTGCAGAGAACCGTTTGTAGTTGATTGTAGTGAAAGAATTTCCGTTTGTAGTAGCATAGAAAAAAAGTTAGACTTTTTTTTTTTCTTCAAGATATTTGTAGTCGTATATAAGTAGTAGCTTCGTTTCGTTTGTAGTTGTTTGTAATGACATTCTTTTGTTTGTAGTTACTACAAACAACTACAAACGAAACGAAGCTACTACTTATATACGACTACAAATAACTTGAA
>NW_014333710.1:7109-81412 GCF_000341935.2 Cephus cinctus | reverse complement strand
TCTAACTTTTTTTCTATGCTACTACAAACGGAAATTCTTTCACTACAATCAACTACAAACGATTCTCTGCAGGAATCAGTGATTAGATTTTATTTTTTTCAAAGTCGGTGGATGGGCTTTTTTTATGATGCTATAACTTTTTTTTGGGTCCACTACAAACGAAAAAATTGGTACTACAAACAACCTAAATCTATAAGTCGATAAAAAAAAATTTGATTTTCCAAAGTCGGGTGCCAAGTTCACATACAGTGAGTAACTTTAATATTCGGACACTATGAGATTTTTACTATATTACGTTATAACTTTATTTCTAACAAAAAAAAAAATGATTAAGGATTATGATGACGTATACGCTTAATAAACAATAGCGTAAATTTTATTTACATAACTTGCAACAGTTGTTGAATAATACGGTTTAAATAAAACAGTGTCCGATTTCCACGTTACTTTAATATTCGGACACTTTCAGAAACTACATATGCACATACTTATTTTTCGGCTGGTTTTTGTACAATACTTGTTTTAATATTTTGTTGGGTAGCCATCCTGCTTTATAACTTCTTGCAAACGCTGCTGCATATTATTAATAGTTTTTTTAAATATTCAGTACTCCAACTGTTCCATTCTTCTTTTAAACGATTTTTTAACATTTCTCTGGAAGATATTGGTGTTTTTCGAATTCAGCGCTCTAGTTCATCCCACACATTTTCAATGGGGTGAAGGTCAGGTGATTGAGGTGGTGGTTGCAAAACTTTTGGGCAATTGTACAGCAAATATTCTGGCACAATGCGTGCCTTATGTTTCGGGTCATTATCCTGGGCTCGGTTTTCCTAGGTTTTCGTAGGTTTCCGTAGGTTCTCTAGGGTTTTCTACGTTTTTCTAGATTGTTCCACGTTGTTCCACGTCCTACCACGATCAGGTAGGACAGTCACATAAAACCAGGGAACACTGGAAAAGCTGAGGAGGACGAACACTCTCAGAATACCATGTGCATATAGGACCATTTCGAACGATTTCCAGGTTATTCCAGGGTGTTCTAGGTTTCCCTAGGTTTTTCTAGGTTGTTTTGGGTTTTCCTAGGTTTTTCTAGGTTTTCCTAGGTTGTGGGTCTATCGATGATTGTTCTAGATTTGTATAGCGATCGGATAATATCAACTAACTTAGAACAGTGTAAAACAAGATTCGAAATTGGAACTATACAATGTGAAACGATTTAAATGTAAAAAACGTTTTTTTGATCCCATTCGAGTATTCTTCACTTAGCGGTACTAATATTTTGGAACAATATTTAGAACAACTAGAACAACTTGGAACAACTAAAAAACGTTTGATTTTCCATAAATGGAGGGTTCCGGTAAAAAACTGTGTTTCCCGCCTCACCGCTACAAATTTCAATTGAGAAACTAGTTTTTCTGGAACATTATAGAACAAACTTAGAACAACCCAGAACAAAAGACGGAACCAGAATTTTCGAGTTATTGTGGACTAACTTCCCACACCCCTCTGCGGATCGTTTGAGGATGCACGTTTTTTCCAGTCTCGTTTAACAGCTCTGATGCTAATTTTGGGGCACTGAGCGTAGGGTCCTTCTTTATTTTTCTTAGAAATTTTCTCTCATCGCGAACGTCTAGTTTCTTCGGTTGGCCTTTTTGGGGTATAAAATCTATACGATCCTCGCATTTGAACCGCTTGACTATATCTCTCACTGTACTCTTGCTTATGTTTAGCAGAGCAGCAATTTCTCTGTACGATTTTCCTTTGGCATTATGATATATTACAAATTGCCGTATATCAAAACTCGTGTTCGCTTTGCGAGGCATTTTACAAGTGTATTGCACGATGATCGACAAATAACTAATAAAATAAGGCTTAAACTAGAACGCTTGACTAGATTTGTAAATAAACATTCTCCTCTAATTTGGCGTAACTCGGCTTGAACATTGGAAAAAGCGCTACATTGTAAAGTGTCCGAATATTAAAGTAACGTGAAAATCGGACAATGTTTTATTTAAACCGTATTATTGAACAACTATTGTAAGTTATGTCAAGAAAATGTACGCTATTGTTTATTAAGCGTATACGTCATCATAATCTTTGATCATTTTTTTTTGTTTTGGTTAGAAATTAAGTTATAACGTAATATAGTAAAAATCTCATAGTGTCCGAATATTAAAGTTACTCACTGTAGCTGGCTTTAGCGGCCATTGGGACTTTTTTTTTAATGCTAGCGCAAAACCAGAGGTACATTCGAGTTAGAAAATGTCTGGGTGCAATTGGGGGGAAGTCGATGAATCTTGTAACTGGGGGCTCCTTTCGAGTAGTTCCGTGCAAGTTCAGATCTGCGCAGGAAGACGAACGATGTTTACGTCCATGAGTTTTGTGGGATCAATGAAACCGACGTAAAAGAGACTTTTTCGAAAAGAAGGAAATTGCTTTTTTTTTTCTACTCCGTGGCTTTGTCCCAATATCGGGCAAGTGTCAGGATAGTTCGAGTGAAAAAGTTTGGAGTCGCTTGAGAACGTGTTCTTGGTCCACTTTGAGGTTTGGCTTTCGAAATTATAAAGGTCGGATAAGAAAATCAAGCCTGTTGCTTACTTCGTGATATAGTTAAGAAAAATTTCACTGAAAAGGAGGCATCGCGTTTCAACGTAACGAAGGGAGAACAAATTTCGCATCATGTTCAATTTGAGATTTTACTATGATTAATTTCAAACGAGTAATTTCTAATGGACGTATCCAGATTCGCGTGACTAGGAAAGTTTCGAGAACTCTCGAAAGTTCTCGACGTTTAATCGATCCAGAATGCGAATATCGTAGGAAACGCCATGAGAATCCTAGGCTTTTCCTTCGTGAACTCCCACGAATTGTTTAAATAATTTTAAAAAATTAAATATCAACGAACTCGGTGATATTCCTCCTATTGACAAGTGGAAAAAATCCGAAAAACGGTATCTTCACAATTACAAATATCTGTTTTCTCATATTTCACTCTTTTTTTTTTACGAATGTCTAGTGTATTTTTTATAAAAAAAAAATCTTACAAACATTCTTTGATAATACCGGAAAAATGCCTTCCACGTTTCTTCCCAAGTTCGAAGCGGATTTGTCGTTTCTCTGTACAGCAAATCCAATTTTTCCTTCCCGAGGTAAAAATCTTTGAAAATTAATGAAGTCTTGACAAAGGTAGACAGAAAATGTTTTTAACCAAGTTGGCAGCCCTTGATAAGGAATATATGTCCGAAGTAGGACAGAGTCTACTAAATGGTGTTCGTAAAAAATGTATGACGTGACTTTACTAATGTCTTTCGTGATACTTGGTACCTTTGATCGTTTTATTTATTCATTGACGTAAGAAAAGATAGATTTAGGTTCGCAAGAATGAAGAAATCTTTTTAAATTAATTACGTCTTCGGGATCCCTCGTTTGTTTCACCCCGGGCATAAGAGCGTGGGGTGTTCGAGAAACCCAAACTTGATGCTTGTCAAATGGAGGAAAAATGTCGCGAAGAAAGTGCCCATTTTGAATTATTAATAAGTGCATGCTATGATTATTTTATTATTATTTTTTCTTTATACACACCTAATACCCATTCTATTCACGTGTCTATCAATTTAGCACAATCGTACAAATTTCATGTCTTTTGGAACACATTAATTCATGCCACTCGGTAGGATGAATAAACTTCTGGAAAAAAAAAAAGTTTACGAGCTTGAAGCTCGAGTGTCGTCTCTCTCTCTCCCTCCTTCACTCCCTCCCCCTCCTCTCTCTCTCTCTCTTCCTTTCATTTTTTTCTCTTTATTTTCAGGTCGAGCGTCAATTTGAAGTTTCCTCGTTTCGCGACAGCTGCCATACCACCCCTACTACCGTTTCCTCCTTCAATCATAATGCGAGCCTCTCATCATTTTTATACCGTAATTCCTTATTTACGTAAATTCCAACGTTCTGAATGATCCACGGGATTGGTATGATTATCCGGTAATTAATGGAGTCAGCTGAATCGCCGATCGCGCTCGATAACTTTTGAATGGCCGAACTGTGCTATGGGAGCTCAGGTCGTCGTAAACGAATAGTTCGGCAGTGCTGTATAAATAGGTACGTTGATGGAGACCAAAGACATTCGAAATATTAATTAAGTCGGTTTAGAGTTTACGCATCGAGATCCGTTATACTTTGTTATATAAATGCAAAGAACGCAATTCTGAAATGACAATGACGTAATTCAATAAAATTATTCACAATGGGATTTGAATTTCCCGCCGGTACCGGCTATCTGCATAATATCTGTCGTTCTAGTCGAAGTAGTTCCTTCTTTTGGATAATCCTTATGATTATATAATCGAAGCGTACAGTAATTGCACTTTTATACATAGTTAATAATAGCCCTGAGCTTGCTTCACTTTAGAATGCATCTTTTTTTTTAATCTTTAATTACGTAGTTTCCCATTGCTCATTTTTCCATCCGCTCTCATTTCCATCTTTTTTTGGGTTTTTTTTTTTTTTTTTTTTTTTTGGTGCTTCGGGCAAACTTCAGAGTCTATTTGGTAAAATAAAATATGTACGCATTACCGAACAGCAGGCAGTTGCTTTAATGGGAATAGTACGCTTTGTCAATAATGTAAATATTTATAATTAGGTAATTTTGAAAAATTTTTTGTGAATATTGTAATTTCGCATCAATTTCAGATATTGTTCGTATACAAACAATGCAATCCTAACTCTAATAGCGTACAAAGTGCATTACGGGTGCATTAATTTACGATGACAATGCACCGTAATCTATTCCGCAGTAAATACGTCACGAGGATTATTACACAATATGATTCCGCAGCGGCGATTCCCATAACGCAGAAATCAAGCCAGAAAGTTATTAAGCGCGTCTGCCGTCGCGCCGTCTGCCGATCGTCAATATAATCAGCGTTAATATATTCACCGATAACAAGGCCCGAATTACGAGACTACGTATAAATAGTCTCCGTCCTAAGCCCTGTACAGTCAGTCGTTCCACGAGCCGAACACGTGTTTCTTCTCTTTGACAGATGAAAAACAACAAAGTCTCGAAGGAGTGACACGTGGCTCTGAATAAAATTACTTTTTCGCATCTATATGCACGTGCATGATTTTGTACTTAAATAAATTTGATTGTTCTATTTCACCAAGTACTTTAGCGATCATACGAAAAGTCACGTTCAATTTGCTAAGGATTGTATTGTTTACGAACTGTCAAAAAAAGAAGCACATGGAACTCCATGAAACAATTATAAAAATAAGGACCCGTTACCGTGACCATTATCATCGTACAACGATTGCCCACGCAATTTCGAACTACACCGCAGCTGTCCGAAATTGTGCTCGCAGCAAGTGCACGAAATTAAAGTGGCTTCGGCCCTGTGTAAATATGAGATACATACGCCCTGTCAACTAGCGGAAGCTATAATTACGTGGTGTAGCCATTTTACACGGGTATCCCTCTTCCTGTTGGACCTCAAACTCGCCACTCGTCGCAGTAGCCTTGTTGGATGTATATATAAACAAACGAAAACATCGTACGCTCGTACAGACATACGCTGTTCCGCGATAATATCGTGTGGCCAAATGGTCCTGCGCATGCGCAGCAGTCACTTGGTTCATTCTCAAGTAACGTTTCGCCACGTTTCATTCATCACTGCCCTGCCTCGCGAGAGGGTTTTGTATTTGTTGCAGGAGACCATTTTCGTTCTTACCGGATGCCACGGTGGACTGACTAAAGCCAAGGAAATCCCCCGGGCCCGGGTGACCGTGCCAGAAAGCTACCAGCCCGTAGTACGTACGAGTTGTCCTCCTTTCCTACATATATCTGTCAAGCAGCTCTACCCGTAGATTTCCTCGTTAGATACGACGCCATACGACGTCTCCAGACTTCCTTCCGGCTTTCTCCACCGTTGAATTGAGCATTCGTTTCACTATAGCCGTATATGTAATACGGCACAATGGAGCTGTAACGCAAACTGACGTTCGGACAACTGTATGATTTTTTACTTACGATTTGTTTTGATGTTATGTTTAACGCTTGGTCGGTAATGCAGAGACGGCGCCTGGAACTTGACGATGGTATGTTACCCGTGGAGCATCTATTACGGGATGGAAGTTCAGTGACGATGGAGGACGGATACTGGGCGTTGGGTGAGTTTAAAACTTATTATAATTACTAAATTTCGTGCTTTAAGGTACGTTCAGGGTATTTAGTCGCGTTAATTCGTGCGGTTCAAACTAGTGCAAAATTAAATGCCTATTTAGAGAATTCCCTTTAATGGCAGTTTCATAGAACGGATGACAATTTGGCTGTCGAGGGTTGATTCAATGCTGAATCTTGTTCTCGTATGTGGGATCTTGAATTGCAGGTATCTGCAGTCGGCAGGTCCATTCTATCGTTTTGATCGAGTGGGACCATGCGGGACTTATCGTAATGCATTTAATTAATCATTCTGGATGCACTGGGAGGATTGAAAGTCGGGTAGGCATTTTTTGGTATTATTTAGCGAATCTGTGGAAATCTTTAAACAGTTTTTTTTTTTTATAAAAGTCGATGAAAATTTTTTTTACGAATTGAGATTAGCATTGAGGGGAAAAAAGTTATGTTTGAATAGACATGGTCTGGTTTTAGGATGTTTCGTATATTCCGTTTCAAAATGGCGCACAAGCGAATTTTAATTCTTTAAATTTATATATGCATATAATGTGGATGTCTGACAATATGGGGTCATGATTCAGAAATGCAGCTACTTTTTTTTTTTTATACTTCTTGACGGTACCGGACAAAACTGCATTCCCCCACCCTGCGTCTGTCGAAAGGCTGCGAATGCATGAGGCGCCGACACGAAATGGAAATAAGGTGCGATCAAAGAATGAGAAAGCAGAGAAGTAAAGGTAGGACGAGTGTCTGGGTGAAAAAAAAGGAGAGCGAGGAAGGCGAAAAGAAAAAAAAAATCTGCAGTAAATCAAACCCAGGGTCGACCGTATATCTAAGAAAAATTTCAGGGGTTTTCCATCCCCTTTCCAGCATGACTATACCCTACCGCGATAGCTTTTACACGTGTCTCTCCTCGGTCTGTTCAGAACTCTTTTTTTTCTGCTAAGGAAAAAAAATCTGCATTTCAAAAAAGTTCTGGTTCGAAAATGACAGGCTGTAAAAGTTCGCGGGCCACTCGAAATCTCTATATGCATTAGCACCCCTACGCCTTTCAACCCCTTCAGGCACTAGGCTTCTTTTATTCCGACGTACCCGCAGTCATTTCGGTTTTTGAAAGGTTGGGAAGGAAAAAAAAAGCCCGAAAAGCGTTCTCGAAAGCACGAAACTAGAAAATCACAAAACTATGTACCCCAGAATCTTGCAAGCTTCTATACTCCCCAACCGAAGCTTTTTTCCCAAAGCTCTCAGAGTCTAGTAGCGCAGGCGAACGCGCGCCAAGATAATGGTGCATGCTGAATCCTCAAGGGTGAATGACTCTCGTTAGCGTCATTATAGGGACGCTCGACGCTCCGTATAGTCAAGTCCATAAACCGACGCTGACGTCGACGTCGACCGACGTCGCGAACTACGCCAGTCGGCGTTTTCACCATTTGGCACCGTTTAATTGATCGACTGCCATGTATCAACCCAGTCCTACGAGCTACTGTCAGGTGGCATTTGCATTTTGGGTAAATTCAAAATTTCGAAAATGACGTCAGGCCATGCCAAATACATGAAAATTCGGAAACGACCATTCCAACGGCAGGAGGTCGTAGGAAGTTTAGCATTAAAAATGATTCTTTCGACCGATATCTTCTTTACCTTGTTTTCGAATTTTTTGCATTTCTTTTTTTTTCCGATTCTGTTACCTGTCTCCCCTTTCACGCTATATATCTATATGCGTGGAATTATGTCGACTCTTGCTTACCCACTTAACTTGATTTGTGCACAGGGGGTTCGTTGTCGACGTCTCAGAAACGAAAAATTTCGGGACTTGAATTCAACCTCCACCCCGCTCACCCACCTTACCCCACAAACCCTCGTCTCCCTCTCACGCTCGCTCATACCCGTCGTCACTCCTCGACAATCCTTCTTTTTACCTTCTACCTTCCACATTCCCACCTTCCAGTCCTTCCCTCAGTCGACCCTAAGCATGATTTATTAGACGGCTTTCTTCGTGTCTTCGTGTCTGCATACATTACGTTTACCATCTTACGTCTCGCAATTTACAGTAGTTCGGTCCCGCTGCGATATCCTGACGATTCCCTGGCTAAATTCCTTGATATTTTATCGGATCGTTTTTTTCCTTTTCTTTTTATTTTTTTCCCTTTTTTTTCGAATTTCAGTATCTTTTCTTACGTCGAGCAAGGACCTAAGTAATTGGCAAGGTGGCCCCTCGCGCAATACCGAACAGCCACGGAGACGTGTCTCTGAGGCTCGATTCGTAAATTTCTTATCCCGTATGTCAGATACGGCGATACGGGACATAACGGATGGATCATTGAAAGTGTGTACAGTCGTGATAAAAAATATTATTTTTTCCTGGTACCCGTAGTCACGTGCACCCGCGTAGACGAATTTCATATCCAAGTTATACACTCTCGAGGTTAAGCGGTTCTACGGATGAAAATCCTCTTGAATTAATCTCAAAGTCGAATGCGCCACCCGGTAGCGTCCCTCGTGTCACTTTCCTCGAAGGACTGCAAACTCACGTGCGATCGCATAAGAATGCACCCGCGGAACGTTGCACTTCTCGGCCGTGTGGATGGGGCCTCACGTAGCGGCTTGATTTTCATGGAAAATAGTTTTACGTCTCCGTTGCGACTGTTGGGCTACGTGGGCTGAGGTCTGCGAATTTGCATGGTTCGACGTACGAACGTCGACGTCGGCGTTCGTCGTCCCGACGGAGCAGATTGTCACTAAGGGTGTCGAAGGAACGTAACCATTGTCATTGTCCGATGCACCCAGTCCTCGAATGCATCGGGACGTCGACGTTGCATTCCCGGATGTGGCGAACGTCGCTTCCGGTTGGTACCCGTGACGCTTCATCCCCTGCTGAAATTCACAATCCACCGAGCACAAACAACCCTTCTGTCTAACGTCGCAACAGTTTCTATCCATCACGGTGCAGCAAATCTACTAGATGCAATTTGAACCTGTCCCCCCTTCCCAAGTGCATAGATGCACGCGGTGCATTGCGTGGTACAAATATTTTTTTTATCGACAAATATGGATGTTGTGACGTATCGGGGGTGGTATTTGTGGGTGATAAATATTGTGAAATTGAAAAAAATTGTTTATCCAAAATTGCACTGGAGTAACTTTTGCATGTGCAATTCGATGCATCGGGTTCTTTCTTTATAGTTGCATCTGTAACGTCCTTGCGCGCTAGACTGTGCGTGGCTTTAAGCCAGAGTTAATTTTGGACTGCGCTCTCGGTACCGGGCGATATTAATATTTCATATAGGGAGCACATTAAGCTTTGAATATCAGAGCGTCAAAGGGCAGGAAGTGACGTCAGTGCATTTGCCAGAGGTGCATCCGCACGGGCCTGCTGCTGACGGTATATCGAGTTAAGGGCGGCTCGATTAAGGGGTTGCTTTTCCATGCGGACAGGCAAGCAGACCATTTATGATATTGCTTGAAGGTGGGGTATTGTGAGAGACACGTAAGGCGATGGATTTAAATTAAAGAGATTTTTTATTTTCCTTAATGGTACGGGACTGGCCAGCATCTCGTTTCAGGCGTTCGATCCGAAATCGCGAGAATTTATATTTATTGCCTGCCGACGAAACGGCCTATATTCTCTGAAGCGCTTCGCTTTCGCGGCTCGTTATACCGAAGTGGTTAGGAAAACGTGGGGAGTAAAAGATCGACTCGTGCCTCGGACGATGAATTCGCGAAACGGGTTTGCCCTTAAAGTGCTTTACTGGTGTTTTTCGCCTTTCTTAAGTTCGGGTACGAATTCATTTGTATAAAAGGTAAAAATCAGAAAAATGTGAAATTTGAAAAAAAATTTTGAATGGAATAAAAAAATTGATATTTATTTCTTGGAGCACTCGAGCCATACAGGGATAAGACGATGATGAATTTAGGTCGAATGCAAAAAAAAAGGATAAAATAAAATTTCTCTATAAACAGGGATATATGATAAATGATAATTGTAAGGGGAAAGAAAACTCGTAAAAATTCATTGACAAATATCCCAGTGTACCCATATGGGAAAGAACAGTGATTGTACGCAGGAGTATGGTTATAAAAGAGAAAATAAAACATCAATCTCGAATATTCATCCCCCTCTCTTTAAATAGTCTCAGTGGATCGAGCTTATCTTTGCGATCTACGCGCAAAGTGCTGCTCAGGTTCGTCCCATAACCATAAATAGGAGTTTAATATAAATAAATAAATACGTGCGAGGGCGACGTGGGGGCGAGAGGGGGAGAGGACGGTTACTGTAAGGGGATGAAAGACATCGACATCGATACGGATGCTGTGTGCCTCACTCTCGGTCCAGCACTTTGGCGTAGTGACGTCATTTCAGGAAGATATCAAGGAGACGAGTTTCCCCAAGATTAAACGAGCTACCTCGTCTACGTAGAAACGTGGGTACGTCATCTATTCTTATCTGTGACGGCGCTGGGGCTGCTAGTTAGTTCGCTACCCCCGGCGAGCGAGAGGCGAGAAATACGGGAGGGCGAAAGTTTCACTGTGGTTAAATATTTTGGGCTTTGTGCATTTGACGTGGGTTTACTTCGGACCGTATAAATAAATAAATAAATGAGCAAGTGGACGCTCGCTTGACTCGGCGCCATTAGGGCCATCGTACTTTGGTTCGAGGCTTCGCCGCCAGATGGAACGCTTCCCCTTTTTTTTAATTCCAGGACTCCGCGTAGTAGCATTCATGGCGCCGTAAGACGCATGGGCGTGTTTCTTACTATAAAACATTTTACGTCCGTGATCGTTGTTTTTAAGACGCTGGAAGTTCACTCTGTACCGGGTTAGTTTATTTCCGTTTTATTCTACTTTAGTTCTGGGTATATCTCAATAGTGCTTTCCGTTCGTTCTATGCGAAGCCCAGCTCGGAGAAAACCTAGTGGGGAAACTGCTGTACGTATGTACATAGGCTGGCGCTTGTTTCTCGAAGAAAAACAAAGTCCAAAAGAAATATTAGAGCGAAGAGTTGTTATACGCTTTTTTTGTAAGTTTGACTCCTTTGTTTTATAGCTGCTGTATACTTTTATCTATTTCATTTATTTTTCGTCTTCGGCAATGCTTGCGTAACACTCGACTACTTGGAATGGACCATTGATCTGGAAAACATGAAAATCTACTGACGAGTCTTTAATGAATAATTGACCAAGTCAAGTGTACAAAATGCACAAATCATTCGGCACTTTTGGCGAGTGAAGTAAGGGTTTGGGCTTGTTTTTTTTTTTCCTTTTTCTTACAGGATCTCCTTCTTTGGCTACGGTGATTAATTACGTCAGATCCGCCTAAGTCTATTTGTATAAATTGGAAAAGGTCGAATATAATCATTGTAGTATCTTAAGCTTGTTTATTCCACTGAAGTTTCGAGCTACATAGCTATGCCTATAACTGTATAGTATTTTTAGTTTTTTTTTTTAAGTTATTTTCCCCACTTCGATCGATATAGACTGGCACACGTTATCCTTGCCCTGAGTCCTTTAACGGCTGAATGGTACGATATGATCCTATGCATAATAGTCGTGCTGCTGCTGATATAGCCAACCTCGTATAAATATAATGGCGTACAATTTTGTTTTAGAATTAAACAAAAAAAACCGATACTGATATTATATTATACATTCTTTATCATTTTTTTTTCTTTTTTCTGCATTTTCCTCGAATCTCTTTTCTCGGAAGAGAGATAAGAAATTTAAATAATTAATTTGGAATGTTTGATATTTTTTCGAAACTGCTTCTCTTGAATTGAACAGGTATCTCATGATATCGCATACATAATACACTGTAAAATATTCTTGGTCCCACAAAAATGGTATAATTTTGTTTTGCCGTGATTTAATAAAATCTAAAATATGTCTAAGTAATACCTTTTTTTTTAACAGTCAACGCTTCTTCCTTTTTCTACTTTCCTTCATATTCGGTAAAACAACAAGTATCGAGAATACGAATGCAAATACGTTACTCTTCATGGAATTCGATAACGTTTCTCTTTTGTCGAAAGATCTACATTCGTATATATACGTTACTGCCTTAGATATGCATACACAATAGTAATACAGGTCCTACGGAGATACCGAATTCCCTGAAAAGGGATAAATAGGGGGTTTCTTTATAGTCGAATATATTTACCACCCCTAACCATTGAGAGGCGAGGGTACATTTATTCGGAATTTTCGAACGGTGAATTTCGTTTAAATATATTCGAAAAATCAAGTCATCCGTGATAAAAAGAAAAAATAATAATTTTTAATAAGAGAATCGCAGGTTGCTTTTCCACCATTCAAATTTCACGATGCAAAGCGACTTTACGTGTTTCGGCTCAGAGGGCCCCTTTTTTTTTTATACCACGGTTATCCCGCGAAATTTTTAATTCTTTTATGTTCCTACAAACACGTATATCCACTGCTCCTGCGCGCATCTAATTTTCTAACGTCTCGCATTAAATTTCTAAACTTCAATTTCACTTTCGTATCCCACGATCATACATAATGCATTACCATATGCAGTATACATTATAATCGCAATTTATGAGACGTGTATCGTTATTGTTTCTGTTATATTAAATGCCCACCGATAGCACGTGGTTTCTGTAGTTCAGTATCGTTCCCATGTACAACGCGCACGAGTAATCCCTTAATACTCGATTAACGTTACTTTCGGAGTTGCGTCAGCGCTAGTCACGATAACACAATTAACGCGATTTCGTAAAGCTTTTCGATAGTGATGGTATTTGGGGGTGGGGGCTGAGATTTACATTAATTTTTTTAAAAAAAAAAAAAAAAAAAAAAAAAAACAGTGGCTCATTTTTCAGAACCGAAGAGAATGAAAAAAATTTTATCATAGCCATAGTGGAACGAAAGATCTAGGTAGAGAAAATGTTTTATTCAAAAAAAAAATTTTTTTCATGTCTGTGCTCTCCTTAGGATTTTAAGAGCGTGCCTTTTTTTACCTGTTCACGTAATATTGAGAGGCTGGTGCCTTTTTTTTTTCCTTTCAAATTTTTTTTTTAATTTCATTCGCAATACATCTCTTCACGCACTGCGCCTTCGTTACGCTTCATGTAACGTGAGAGATTTCCCTGGGTTAAGTACTTGGTACAATGCGTCATGGTCGTAGGCAATTGGATTTAGGCAATCGCGTATCCGTAACGAGTCACGAGTTTGTAATTTAGCCGAGTTCTCGGAGCAGCGATTTCGAGTCTGGTTGTGGCTGAGGGGCCAAGGGGCTGGAGATACTTGGGGGTGGCTCTTGGTTATGCCAAAAGCATCAACCCCTGATTTATAGGTAGGAGACACAATACTTTTCCAGCGGTAAAAGACGCTTCTGGTACATTAATAATTTTTTTTTTCCTACCCTTACCAGGGACAGTGCTGAATTAATCGAATGATAATGAAACGCTCTTTGAGGGGTTGATCGAAAATGCCGCTTTGATAATTTGCGAAATTTCCAAAAAATTTTTTCGGATCAATTCCCGGTCGCGCAACGCTTGCAGATGGAAGGGATATTTCGATATCGCGCACGGAAGTGGATGCGTAATTTATGGATGGGGCGAAATCTGTTTTTAAGGGTGGTGGTGGTGATGTATTTTATGTTTAGGCAATTGAAAAAAAATTTTTTTTTTTTTATTTACGGACGTCAAAATTTTACGCGATTCAATCGTGCGACAAATTGCAACATTTTTTCGCGAGGGACATTGCCAATTTAAATGTCGACTACCCGCGTAGCACCGACGCGGGTAATGATTTTTTAATTTTTCAGGTACGCCTTGACTTTAACGTATGGCGATTACTGTCGTTGGCCGTCGCGGCGCGGAGCGTCGTGTTTGTATTCGCGTGTAAACTTCTTAGAGCAGCTGGTTCGTAAAATCAGAAATTTTTTTTCGAAAAAGAAATTTTTTTCATGTGCAACCATTAAGCCTCGGTGTCGGGTTCTCTTCGTCTGCGTCGCAACCTCATTTTGTGGGTGGAAAATTTTTTCTTTTTCTTTTTTTTTTTCTTTCTACTACGAAACACCTGCTCCTTTGCGGTAACTTGAAGTGGGTCGTTTGGGGGGTGATAATGGCGTTTTTTTTTTCTGTACTCTAATATTTTACCGAAAAAAAATGTTAGCCGAGCGGAGTCTCTAATTTCTGAGAAATATTCAGCTGGATGCGAATAATGAGATTACGTGAGAAAGTGAGGTAGTCTTCTTCATTTTTTTAAATTACGGACTTCTTCTTTTTTTGCGAGATTTTTTTACTGCTAAGTTAATTCGCCTTGAAAGATTTTGGAATTTTTTTTTTATTTTGTCAATTACATTAATAGCGCAGAAAACATGCTGCGCGCAATTCGGACTGTACGTCAGTGAAATTTTATATTCGTTTTGTACAGTCAATTTGGTTATGATAGCCATTTCGTAATATCAGTAGTAAATTTATTAATTATACGCGTAAGTTGAGTAACCCTGTAACGCAATGAGTAACCCTGTACAATTTTTCCTATGCTATCAGCTAACCATTAAGCAAGATCCTCAGTCATGTCAAAGTTATTTCAGATTCGGTATCTCGCGATCTAGAACAAGCCCTAAAGGCACCCTTTCAACGGAGCGTCAATTTACGTAGTTGAAAATTTCATTTGAATTACACGTAACCGCCAGTTTCCACGATATGGGCATTTTCTTCACAATTTCGCATCTCGTTAAACGTCTCAAGCCTCGTTTACGTCATTTACATTGAAGCTGTCACAGTGTCTCGTGTGAATGCACCTTAATCGCCTGAATCTTTAATTTTACGTGATTTTACGGATAAAAAATTTAATGGATCACCGGAGCGTATGAAATTTTGAAAACAATTTCGATATTAAAATTTCAACTGTAGTAATCGCAGGATTACGCAGGCGATCTATTAAAATCACAAAAAATTTTCATTGCTGACGATCCTGATAAAATTCTGTAAATTTCGCTGATAAATCATTAATTTGGATTAACATCGTCCGGTCAACATCTGGAATCTCTGACCAGACAACAGATCAGACCAAACAGGTACCACTCGTCGCACAGCATCCAAAAGTAGTGGGGGTAAAAGGGGCGGCCCCTACGGGCACTTCGGGTTCTGGCACGTACCTGTTCGGGTCTTGTCGGTACAGCCGAACGCTTCGCATCGCTTCGGCTCAGCTTCGCGGCTCAAAGGCTCTTCGGTTCCGCGTAAACGCGCACAGCATTCGGCACGTCTGTCGGACGACTTGCCGCTGGCCTCTGCGTCTGACTAACAACCAACCTTACCTACTGATCGCCTGAATCGGAAAACAAGCGCGCCCCACGTATTTACACGAGTTTCGTCGTTGCCTCGCGTGTCACCCAAAAGACTTTATCGATTTGAATATTTGACTTTTGCCGCCCTTTTGCCTCAATCCTTTCTCGGATAATCGAGGAGGGTGCAATTTTTCATTTGGAAAAAAAAAAATAAATCGAGGCTGAATTTGTACTTTTGTGAAGTGCACTTGGCGAATTCTCGTGCTATTGTAACAGACTTTTTTTGGCGGGAAATTTGTCTTTCCATGACGCGCGACAGTGCGGATTTAAATGTGTGCGTGAAATTAACACTGTGCTTGGCTACGTGACTGTGCGGCTAAGTCTGTGCAATTGGTATTGTCGATTTGGACGGGAAAAGTGCGAAAAATTTGAAATTTCAATTTTTCTCACCTTCGTTATCTATCCTTGACTTTATCAATTTTTCGATCTAACACGTGGTCCATTTTTATTTGAAAAAAGTGCACTTGCCAGTAAAGTGCATTCGCTTAACGTCTGATTCATACTACGTGGAAGGTAGTGGAGAATGAGCGTGGTGGCTGCTTTTATCACTAAGAAGCTTATCGCACATTGACGAAGCTTATCTCGTTCTCGGAAACTGATTTTCTCCTGGTCCAGTCGTTCCAGACTGTTTTAAACTTTCCAAGGACCACTTTGCTCCTGTGCGTTACGAAACTTGGAAGATCATACGTATCATCATGATTCCCGTCGAGGGTCGATGATTGCTATCAGTACGCGCAACTAAAGGGTTAATAAGATAATATGGTTACGCCTCGTTTCGACTGGCTTAGAATTCAACTGGATAGTCCGAGACGTGACAGAATTACCTGATACGTGTATCCTGACTCGTGGCGAGTGGAATTGCTCGTGGAACATCCCCTGGGTAGGGATGTACGTGAAAAAATGTACCGTCCTAGGAATAATGATAAAGCTAAATAAAAATGCCCGATTGGAACGAAGAACCGGATGAGAAATTAAACTGTGGAAAAAAAACCTCCAATTCACGCTTCTTGCCCAATAATTAATTCGACTTTAAAAACTGTGCGTAAGATCGACAATTCGCTAAGCGAAAGGAAAAAGAAGTTTGTCGGGGGTTAACAAGGGTCGAGCATACCGAAGAAAACTGTTGGGAAGGAAATCCTGTGTTGTCCAAGAGAAGGGATCGGAGTTTCTCTTTTTGAGCAAAAAGAGAAACATGTTTCTTTAATTAAAAGTGGAGAACGACAGTTCGGACGTTTATACCGGGTGTGATAAAAATTTTTTAAAAATTTTTCTCACTGTTGCCACAAATTCAAGATGCAGTGGGAGGTCAATTTAGTGTTCAAAAAAAAATTTTTTTTTTTCTAATTGAAAATACGTGAGTGATAATCGTGAGTGATAATAAAGGGGAAACATTTTTTTTTTTGAAAATCAGTCACGTTCACTTTGATACTGTGGGTGTCACGTGATGATACGTTGTACGCGATGTGCCGTTTCGGTGTCTGTTTAAAGAGGGTCGATCGTCCCTGAGGAATTATTATCTTCATAGGTTCCAGGGTGTTCGGCTTGAGCTAGCTTAATGAGTGCTTCAATCAAGAGTCTCGTAACCTGAAGAAGCGATCAAGATCGTCTTCGTCCTCGTGACTTAACTCGTAGGGATTTACCCTGAAGGGGGATGACGAGACATAGTGGCACGTAGGGGTTGGCCCTTCTCGTTTCGGAGATGAGGCTCTCTGGGCAACGTACCACCCTTACCCTGACCCTCGTCCTCCTGGCCATTTATACGAGCGCCGTACGAGCTGGTGAGCAGGGTGAGTCATTTTTTTGTAATTTTTTTTTTCTTCAGTTTCTTTTCTTTTTTCTCGCATCCTCCCCCTCTCTGCTCTCGTTTTCGAAAGGGGGACGGGAAAAGTATCCCGAAGGGACTAACGAAAAAGTATACGGGAACGACTGGTCGGAATGATGATTCAGTTTTGTTAGATTAACGATAATGGGGATGACGCGGATATTACTTTTTTCTCCGAAATATTATATTTTTGCCGAAAAATCTATCGAGCCATCCCTATGGATTGAGATTAGTATGAATATGGATATACCTGCGATGAAATCTTGTGATGTAATCTTTGGCCTTCTTTTTTTTTATCTTGTTTTTACTCATCGTTGCTGACGTCAGCTTCGGCTCCTGATTACTCCTTGTCTTCGAGCTGTTATCTGTTGGTATCGATCATTGATAGTTTTCTTTTGGTCAGATTTTATTTGGGTGTCGTGATTTATGAAATTTCTTTTTTCGTAATAATTTTTTATTTTAATTTCTAATTTTTGGTAATATTGTTTTTTTTTATTCTTTATTTTTCGCGATTTAATTAGCAACGATTGTAACTGACTTTTGGGGGTTGGAACGAGTTTGTTATTTGCTACTTTTCAAATTAAAAATTTTAGCTAACGAGAAATACCGGATACGACTTCGGACCGGAATTTTGCGTAAACGTATTAAGGTAGCGTGCACTCAGAACGATATTAATTAATATCAAAGTACTCGTAACCATGAATGTTGTATAATTGATCAATAACTCGGGAATATGACAGCGAATGTATTAATAATATTGTGTAAATTGTTTTTTTTTTTTTTTCCCCTAAACTTCTCCTTACGACCCTTGTAAACTTTTCTCGAAAAATTTTGAAACGATATGTGGCCAATGTATGCCACGTGTAACTCACACGTGTCTAATATAGAAACAGTTGATAGTTCCGAATATAAAGTAAAAAAAATGTTATGTATTTCTGTTTCCCAGTAGTAGACACTGAGATTGGTCAGCCGCAATATATATATATATACACGTTTATGTTACACAGCTGTTAAAAATCGCACAGTGAAAGGGTTCCGTAATGATACAAGCATAACAAAAAATGTCTCTATAAACTTAAACGTGATGATAATTTGCATAAATTTTTGAAAAGGCCAAGTCGAATTGAATTAGGGTCAAAGAAAAATGAACGAACTACAGAAATTGGATGATTTCATGGGTAATATATTTTTGGAGTTTACATCTCTTAACGGAAAGTGACGTAACGCCGTCGCTGCGTCACCCGTAACAGTCTACGATTAATAAGCTGTGACGTATGGACTGTAGATTTTTGGTACAGTGAAAATGAAGTAATTTCTAGGAAATTTCTTTTTTTTTTCTTTCTTTAATAACGATATTGAAATTACCAAAAAATTCAGTATATAAAATTATATTATATAGCATAGGGTTTTTTAATTCGCCTGATTGTGAATGTACATTTTCTACTTAAAAGGGATTAAGAAATACTATAACGCTCATTGCGGGTTCTCCCCGAAAAACAAGCCGAACATAAAATGTTGGAATTTCTCTCGTGAAATTTCCAACCCTTGCCGTCGTGAAAGTCCAACCCTTAACGTGTAACTATTCGGCCCCGTGCTAAATCCTGGAGATTTTGAGCAAGAGAGACTAAGGCATAGGACAGAAAATGCATTACAATATATTGTAACGTATACATCCGAGGATATTCGTATCGCGGTAATAATAAGAGATCCCGCTAACCCGAACAACCTTAAATATCAAGTAATAACAATTCGTAGGCATCGCGACGCTCAATTCCTCCGCACCTCTCAGGCCCCCTGGCCTACCATTGACGGGTATATAAACGGCGACGTTTCGCGACTCGAGCATTCTATCACCTGAGCTAGCTAGCTTACCTTTAGTATAGTAAACGAGCAAACCGTCTCGGGCAAGCGGGCAAACCGTCCCACTTGACCATCATATCCAGAGGTACTTCTACTCTTGTATCGAGCAAACCGTCTCCTCTGCCTGATAGAATCAATCTCTGCATTTCAGTTGGGCCGTCACTTTGATACACTTGATCATTGTGCCGTTTCCGCTACACATGCCATCCTAACTTTACTTAAAGACTTGCACAACTAGCTACTTTGCGAATGAGACTTCTCACCTCGCCAAGATAGCAACGTTGTTTTAGATAGGACCACGTCTACCTGTGATCACGAGTTCCCTAGTGGAAGACTGCTCAACAGCACGACGCTTATATTATAACGAGTGAACTCTGTAATCAAATTCCGCTGGTCGGATGCTGCTTTCAGACACGATTCCGTATTTCATAGAAAAACAACCAAATTCAAGATAGAATCACACGAGAGTAGACGCACCTATTTTTTCCGTTCCCGTCACGTGTATATATATATATATATATATATATATATATATCGTGTAGGGAAACCGCGTCTTACAATCATATTTATACAATTTACTTTCCGAACACTAATCAGTTGTATATATCATTTATAATCATTCTTACTTTCCGCTTGCGTATATATCTATTCTTCGTTTACTAACATCCAGCATTCTCTAGGCTGGACCTGCACTAACACTGGTTGTATTCCGTTGTAGGATAATATATTTTTCTTTTGTAATTTGTAAAACAAAATCTCACTTTCATTTGTTCCGCCTGATATTTTTCCTAAATTCCTAACAGTCGATTCTGGCTCGAACCCGCCTTTTTGGCACAATCCGGAGAACCGTATCGTGCGAATAAGATTACAATATATATATATATATATATAGGGCGAGATAAAACAGCCCTTAATATGGAAAATTCAGGCCTTTCGAATCGGGTTGAATTTTTAGCCTCTATCTCAGTATATCGTAAGGGATGGTAGGACGGTCCTCGTGATGCCTGGGTCATCTGTAAATGTACGGAATTGTTATTCACCCCTATTCCTACTCCGCCCATTCAGCACCCTCCCCTCCTTCTCTTCAAACGGGTATCGCCGTTCCGCAATTAACGAACATTCGTCTCGTTATTTTCACGGTCAGGATGATTCACGTGAACCCCACCTCTACCCTCTGAACACGTAATCCCTGTGTAAATTCGTGTAATTTTTGTTCAACCCCTCTTCTACTTCTGTCGATTTAACGCCATCGAAACTACCCCGTGCATTTACGCTACCTGCCGACGTTCCTCTTTGGTGCTTTGGGTATCGCGAAATACGTTTGAAAGTTTTTTCTCTTCGTATATATTTTTCTTTGACCTAAACTTTTTTTTGGGGGTGGTTTTCGCAAATTGGAAACGACGTACGTTAATCGACGGAGTTTTTGGCGATAGGACAATCATACATAAAAAAAAATTTTCTTGGTAATTTGTCACAATAATATATTCCATAAGGATCACAATAGTATATTGTGCACCGAGAGCGAAAACGGGCGTTTCTGCGTCGCGTATAAAGTTGAGGTTCCCGAGGCGAAGCCGAGAGGTTCTCGACTTTATACAAGGCACAAACGCACGTTCTCTCTCGCGGTTCACATACTATTTTCTTCGACAGCGGAGCGGATGAGGGCTTTCGCGTAGTGGGTGATTTGTGGGTCGGTGCAAATAAGCAGGTTAGTTTGGTGACTTAGGAATTCAGAATGAAACATCTGTACATCGTACGGCTTACGTGAAAAAAACAATTGCCCCGGTGGCAGCTGGTCGTTGGATTCGTCGGCAAATGTCACCTCGCTCCTATTCAATTTTTCAATCTTCCACGTTCGCCTATTCGAGAATTGACTGTTTTCGCTCCTCCCGAGCGGAGCGATAACGAGCGTTTTCGCTCCGCTGTTGAAGAAAAAGATTTTCAAAACTTCACGAATTTTGGTAACTTCGAAATTTCCTCCTTTTACCTTTATCGGGAGTTTGGGGCGAGGAAGCGACTTATTGACGCCCAATCCCCCTGGGAATTTATATCCGTCAAAGTCAATTTCTTGCCGGAAGTGTCTATCTAAAGGCGAACGGAAGTGCAGTACGGGGACGAAGAAAGGGGGGTAGCGGGTTGGGTTAAAGCAGCAGGACGTAATTTGCGGAAATTCATTTCGGCGTTAAAAAAGGAAAAGGGAGATTCGAACCACGAGGGAAAGAGAGAAAATAAAAGTACGCGGTGTACGGATGGACCGAAGTTTCATTCAGCATCCCAATGAAAAGTTTTGAAAATAAAATTTGTTCAGTCCGAATGTTCCCGGTGGGATAAGAGACTTGATAAACTTTTTTTTTAGTCGCAATTCTCTGATTCCTTCTAATTCTCTCTTTCCCCCTCTTTCCCTCGGCCACCTTTAACCCGACCAAAAGTCTGTCGGCGAGTATAATTAAGGTCACGAGTCTTCGCGAGAATCTCGAAAAAAATAATTGGCCAAATTCACGCAATATTTTTCCGGGACACGATATACTCCACGTCTTCGGTATCTTATTTCCGGTATTAATTTTTTTCAAATAAAATTTCAAAATTTTCAACTCGCGCCCCTAAAGCCATCCTCGCCCACTCGTTAAATGAAATTTTTAAATTTAAACAAATCCCGGGCTAATTCAGCAACGACCGAGCCATGAAATTCAACTTGAAATTCCAACGAAAGTGTATATGGACCAAATGAAGCTGCGTCTGTTGGCTGCAAGATGCTCGGGGATTTAATCGCGATTACTCCCAGGGAGAAGTTACGCGGAATATACTATAGTCTCAGACATTGCCTCTCGGCAGGAGCAAAGTGTCTCTTGACTATACGAACGTCACTCGTGATTATCCGCTTTATCGAAATTAAGGAGCCGACAAGATTTTAGGTACGGTTTAGGTTCATTAGGTAAAATCTGTCGTAGCACATTTGAAAAATTTCAATCACCCGGTATAAAGTCGATCGCCGTGCCGAATAAAAAAAATTAAATCTATTAATCCTTACTCGCACCTCTACTGGTGTCAATCGGTGTAGCGAGTGTCACCTGTTATCGGCAGTGTGGCAATTTGAGTTCGGCACGATTACAAGCGACGCGAATGGTAATTGAATCGAGACGTTTATCGACAGCGCCAAATTCAAGTGAATCGAAACGTGACGAGTGAACTTTACCAATTTTTTTTCAAACTCACATGCAGCCGATCGAGCCAAAATTTTCTTACCACTATTTTACCTATTTGGCACTCAATCGATTTTCATCGAAATCCGCTCGGCCACGAATACCCATCGAAAATCGTCGACTGCCGGTTTCGACTTCTCGACGCTTTCGCTAATACGAACGGCAACCTTTGTTCGAGCCTAATCAGATATGCCGGCTTGATACACCAAGGGCTGAACTTTGTACTGCCTTGTGTACCTGAGTGAGGCTCCACGAGGCCATGTTGAATTCCGAAGGCGGTTCAACGTCAGCGACTCGTTTACTCCTGGCAAACTATTTGCCTTCGTGATCGACCGGGTGTCCTCGATACTAACACCGATTAATTGACGTATCGACTCTCGATGATTGCCAATCAATCATCCCTTTAGCGGTCACCCGGTATCAGCTGTCTGTACGGCTTGTCCGGGGATTGTTATATATTGTACGTATATACAGTAGAAAGAGGGCTTAGACAGTCAGACCGTAATTCATAGTGGCAATCGTGGGCCGGTGGTAATTAAAAAATATTGTGAATTTCGATAATTTATTGGAAATTTAAAAAACGAAAATGTCTCGGTTACACAGCGAGATTAAAAATAATTTGAATTCGAAAAAAAAAAAAAATTGAGAAGTAATTACCAAGGGGGTAGTTTTTATACGCGTGAAAAAGCCATGCTTACGCAAGATGGTGCTAAAGGGGATCCAGGGGGTTTAAGGGGCAGGCAAATTAAGAGAGTGCAAGCTTACATAAAGTTCAAGGGAAACCCACCCCTTTCTGGCACACTTTAATAATTACTCTGAGGGATACTTTTCGTGCTCCTACCGAAGGGAGGCAATGGAAACCCGTATTCGTATCTGAATATCTAAATACCCATGTCTTACTGCCGACGGGGTGGAGTCGGGGGGTAAGTTTTCATCCCTGCGCGAATAATACTCCCTTATGGTATAATTTTTCGAAAATGGGGTTAATGGGGGACCATCAGCACCCTGGAAGAAAAGAACGTGCTTTTGACGCATCTTCAACCGCATTGAAGTGGGTCTGATGAGGTTAATTTTTTTTTCTTTTTTTGGAATTACGCGAAATTACATACCTTGTCATCCCTTACATGGGTAATAAAATAAGTGGGAAAAAAACAAATTTTCACCAATTTTCCAACCCTCTTCTATGCTCGGTCATACGTTTTTTTTTTCTATTTTCATATGAAATTCGTAAACAGCCACTTGCGCGACTACCGTGCCGACATCTGTGGCTTTCATTCGAACTTTCGGAAACACGCTGTTACGTATAATGGCACGTCGTTATAGTACGGCGCGCTTATACCAAAGGGACCAAATTATATAAATGTGAACGGACCTTTATATGAGAGACAGGAGAAACCAACCGGGCACTTTGGTCCACGGGTGTAACGTCAATACTTTCTGTGCTAGATGACAGGTCGCAAGTGCTCGTGGGATTGTTCGACGTAATTGAGTCTCGGGATTTCGTACTGGGAGTCAGTGCTGGTTAATCCGATAGTAAAAGTGCGTTCGAGCCTCGTAGCCATCAATTGGAAAAAAAAAATGTATAGATTCATTGGTAAAGGATATTCGGTATATGAAATCGTGGTCCAGGGATGCTGCTGCGTCGCGTGTACGATACCTTGACGGAGGCGCTAGTTGATTTTTCTTTTATTTTTGTATTCGCAAAAAATTTGAAAAATTTTTCCCAAGAACGAAAAACACGGTCTAAAATCTTTTGTGATTCGTTTACATTGTTTTTTTTTCTTTTTTCGTGAAATCGCATGGCCAAAATTTTCGCGAGGTTTGGGTGTCAGTAGTGCGAATCGGATTTTTTTTTTCCTTTGTGTATGTATACGTGGCTTACGATTACGTCGACTTTGCACACGAGAACATTCGCGGTTGTATAAGCGACCTTTTGTGTTTCTCCCTATGCCAATCGGTATGGTTTTACTTGATTTTTTTTCCTTCTCCACTCTCGTTTCTTCCTCTTCCATTACGACGTTCACTTGGATGTTTGCGCAACGGCTAGATGGGAAAAAAAGATCGTTAACGGTAATGGAGAAAAACTTTTCTTCTTCTATTCCCATTGACGTCTGCGCTTGATACTTGACGTCATGACGATCGAATTGTCTGAAAGAAATTTTCTGCTTTCACAAGACTCGTTGGGGCAGGTGGTGCGGTAGACGTCTTGTAGATCGATACCATAGGAAACGATTAGGGTGTATGATACTCTGCTTGGATTTGATCCGGGGATTTTTTTTTGGGTGTCTGTGATAAATTTGAAATTTAAATTTTTCATTTTATCTCGGAAACGTTTTTTTTTTTGTTTTTCTTTGTCTTCTTATTCTCCGTGATTCTCGGATTTGCGAGGAATGAAGGATATTTTTTTCTCATTCTGCGCCGCTGGATATTTCGTATCTGTGTTTTGGGGAAATAACTACTTTTTTTCTGACCTTTTTGAAATAATGGAAACGATTGAACAAGAAGAATAACTTTTTTCAAAATATATTTACTCGAGATGCCATAGTGATTTTTTGTATTTTCATTTACTATGAAATATTTTATCAGTACATTGTTCTATGAATGCAATATTCATCTCAGATTTTCATGGATGCTGATTCAAGTTCATATTGGTCTATTCCTGAGAGATTATCTTAAGAAGCAATATAGAGAGTATACCCGTACCTACTTTGCCTGTTCCGTTGGAAATTGCTTTATCGATCACATAGATGCAAGATACAATGTATTCATAGTCTATGCTCAAAGCAAAAGAATATTTGCTAAGATGAAAGATGATGTGGAAAAATTAAGATTGACTTGAGCAAAGCTCGGCTGAAGTTCGAAGGAGAAGAAATCTTGAGTTTTCATCAATTTTCTTAGGTTTATATGACGAAATAACGCGTATATCCCAAAACACGACCCGCCGATCACATACCTGAAGATTCGGTCACGTTCTCACCTTATGACCAGTTTATACGCAACCATTGTCATTCAATACGCCCGACCCTCGCTCTGAAGCCAACTTTTTGTATTTACCTGAAAACTAAAAAAACTTCGTACACGTTATCATGGGTATAGATTCGAGATTAAAATTCAGATATTTATACCTATAGTACAGTCGCATATGGAATCGTTACAGACAATTTATATGCCAAAATATCAAAATACGTACATACGTATCCTCCTCGTAGCCCATATTCTATGGGGATCAAAATACATATCGTTACGTCGACCTGCTATGCGAATACAAGAAATTTCCATTGTTCAATAGTCAATTGAAAATTTTCCATAATGCAGCCGAAGAATCGACTCGCAATTTCTGAGCATCCCCGTCCGCGAGGCGTGACAGAAGTAACGGGACCTGGAAACCTGCGAGATTGGAAAAAAAAATCGCGAGTAACAAAAGGTCGATTGAAAAATCTGAAAAGAGCCATGAAACGTATTGCCATTACTTTGTCCCGTTACACGGATCTTCGTTTGACTTTTGCATAAGGACTTGCGTGAGAAATTGTTTTTCATTGTACCTTGTATTTTTTTCATCCCTCCAGCAACCTAACGTTGGAGTGGATATACCCGCTGCGAGATAACTTCGTAACGGGAAAGCCCAGAGGTAAAGCTAAAAATGTTCTATGAACTTGTCGAAGGTACTTCATTTCTACTCTCTTCGTTTCTGAGCTTTGTTTATTCCCTTTTTATTCGTCTCTCGTTTCCACCGCTTGATGTTTGCACTAATTTAGGTAAAGAGCCAAATACGGAAATGAGTCTGGATGAAAGAAGCAGCAGCGAGAGCCAAGTGGAAAAGTGGTTCCCGGCGAAAAATACGTTTTCGTCACTGAAAATTGTCAAGACGTAAATACCAAGACGGTGGAGATTGTGGAAAAAAAAATTTTTTTTCGTCAACGTAAAGTAAATTTCACTGCGTGATACACGTGACGTAAGAACAGAAAAAGAAAATGGACATTTGCACAGTCAAGGTATAAAAATATGTAAATGCCCAAAGGATGCGATGTATAGTGCTTTTTTATTTTACTTTGCGAATTCGCCGACGGTCCGCGTTTCGAGTCGCTTAAGGGTAGCGAAGTAACGCGCGCTGTTTCATGTTATGTTATGTCACTCGCACTCCGGGAAAAAAGGGGAAAAAAACCCATCGAGTTTCCGACGTGTGTACCAGGCTTCTGTGTCGTTGAGGGTTTCCATATCCGTTTCCTTAGAAATCGCCTTTATGCGGGTGCTCGGGAAAATTTCGTTTTGCAAATTCTTCTCTGGCAACGCTTCTTGTTCGTGCGTCCAGGTTGTGTGACGGCCTTAATGCACCTGCGTGAAATCAAAGGGACGATGCATAAAGGAGCGTGCACACCGAATGAAAAATTTTTTTCTTCATATTTTATGAAACTTTTTTAACTCATTCATTTTCAAAAAAATTATACAAATATTCATACATTCGATTTGGGTATGTAAGATACGGTTTGGCGCGAGCTAAAGGCGATTTTCAGCGATGTATCATCAGATTCTGTGGTCGTTATTTATGTCACTTGGTAACGTCGCTGTGTTGAAAGTGCGCCGTTATCAATTATGACTAGTACTATAGCTATACAAGTATTTTTAATAATTCCTATTGTCGATACCTTCTATTCATCTAATTGGATATTAACGATCGATAACGAAATCGATTGAAAATTATCCCTTTGAACAATGTCTCGTCCTTCTGTCGCTTCATTGTGCACAGACACAATGAAATACAGGAGGTTCGATTTCGCCATCCAATCTGAAATCAGTATTGGTTCCGGAATGGCGTGTTACTAAGGGATGATTCTGTTACACGGATGATTCAATTAGTGTGACCAAGTGAAGTATCCATCGAACGACAGAGAATTACGGTTACGTCAATTCCATGGATATTCGCCTCAACGATGATAATTCATATCGACAATACCCCATGTAGAAATTTGTGACAGGGTCCACTCTGGGCCAGAGTCAGTCGGTGTTACCAAGACTGGGACACCGTCGGCTACCAGAGTTGGTATTGGAATGGCTATTCATTGGAATGATAACATGGGTCCAACCGTTGGAGAATGGCGATGGGGCAGTACCGACTACGAGTACTGGCCCAATATCATTTCAGAGCGTCGGCCAAGCATTGGTTGAGCATTGCTTAGAAATGTGCTTCTATATTATTGCTGTACAGAGATTTTTTAGCACAAGGATGGATACCACTATGCACCGTGACAACTGAGTTCTAACTAAAATTCTACATTCCCGAGATGTGCTACTACCCAGTCCACACTGTTAGATGCCGGTAGTATATCAGATTCGGGATTTATTATAATTTCTGTTGTCCCGACATTGGGTCGACGCTACGTAGACAATCAATGCCAATACTGGGCCAAGTAGTGAACACAAACGGCTCAATACTGTCTCTGTATCGGATGAACGTTGTCTATCAACGAAATGGCAATCTTGGGCCTATATCAAAATGTATCATCGGCTCAACATTGCTTCAATACTGGGTCGATGCTCCATAGCCAAACAATTCCGATGTTGGGCCATCGTACTGCGCACAAGCGGCCCAATGTTGGTGTGACATTGCGCCGATGGTTAATACATAACACAATACTAATACTGTGCCGGAACTGATACTTGTAAGCGGGCCAACGCTGATAAAATGCCTTAAATCAGTATTAAGATTCACCATCGGGTCCGTACCGGCAATGTATTATACCCGCTATCGGTTAAGTATTGGGCCCAAATTGTCAGCAAAGCCTGATAGCCAATGCAATGCCTTTCGTCAAAGTCGGCACACAATCGAAATTTCTACATGGGACATTGCTTTTCTTTCCTCAACTTACCTGTACCCGATTATTATGCGTAACCTTTTTACCAAAAACCGACAAAAATAACTTTTACATCAGATCCATGGAAATTCACCTTAACCTAATGATAGTTCATATTTAATCAATATCATGCTCAATTTTTTTTATCATCGATTTCAAATTTCATAAACCTTATTTTCAAAATTTTCCTCGATTCTCTCTCGACACACGATATTATATAAAATTCATTAATTCGAATTTGTAACACTCTCTTGTTTGACGGCAATCAACCGACCAGTTATTTTCATGTATATTCGTCATGACGCGACGACGGTATTTCGCCGATTTTTATATTTACACGATATTTGCTTCCTCTAACGCCGTTCACACGATACGTATCGAACTTTGCATATCGACAAAATATCATTGTCAAACTGTCCAAGTGTAGCCCACTTCACAGCACAGACTTGCGCCCGCATTCTGACGGATGGCTCAAGGGTGTGAAGTTGGCAACATATTAAAAAAATTGAAAAAAAAAATTATGTTCCAGCAGCATCCGGAAGAGTTAGTTCCTGATACTTTTTCGAAATAGTTCCGACGGTTGAAGCTAAAAAACCTCGATTAATACTTCCGGGATGGTCCCGTAGCATCTTTATTTGAAAAAAAAAAATATTTAATATTTTCAATAGCTCTGGAGGAATTCTATAGTTGCCGATAAGTTTTAAAAATAGTTTTGCTAAATATTTCCGGAATTATTTCTGAAAATTATCGGAAACTCTAGAACTCTTCCGAATGCTACTGGAGCTTTTTTTTTTCTAATTTTTAACATTCAGATGCCAACTTCACACGGCCGGATTCTTCCGCACGCAGCTACGACCCTTCGAATCGATCCTCGTTTCCCGATGCATTTGAGCACTTTATAACGGTTCGTTTGACGTGCCGGTGCAATGATGAAATTCGATTGTAACCTGATTGATTTATGCGCCCGCCGTTTGACGCCGAGATTGATACAACCCCCTCGTCGATACTTGGTCGAATAAACACTGACGGGGTTTGGCACTGATAACCCGTTTCTGTAATCCACTGATACTTGTGGATTCGTTGGTATATACATATATAATGCGTGTAATATATATAGGGTTATTTGGGAAATTCAATTTTTGTCAACCTTTTGCGAAATCTTGATAAAGATAAAATCAAACCCGCCATGTGAGTTTTAAGGGATGAGGGTGCATGAATAGCAGATAGGATGTAGGATAGCTGATTTATATACCATATATCGTGCATATATGCTATAGTACGATGTGACGGAATAAATTGGGTTCTTGGCTTTGTACTGCCCCCAATATCCTAGATAAGGAATGAAAGCTTATACAGGTATCCCTTAGGGGCTATAGTTCTTTTCAAAGAAAATACATGCGCGTTGTCTGTATATTTATGTAAAAGATTTTTCGGGGTGTTTTGTTTAGGGGAAAAAAAAAAAGTATAACACCCAGGCGAAAGTATCGATGATAGGTGGTATATGGGAGAACGGCGAATCAAATAGCTTTTGTATATTTTATATTGTTTCTTGGATACAATGGGGTGTGAAATTTCGGATTTTTTTTTTCTTTTTTTTTTTATTATCACCGCGGGCTACTCCGATACTGTATATCGAAATTTTCATCCCTAACGTACGTTACACTCTCGTTAATGGAATTTGCCAGTTTTGTCATTCGGCATACCGGAAATCCCAAAACGTATTGGGATACGTCATATCCGGTCCGCGTATGCAGGAACGGAAACGAGCCATTACCAATCCCTTAGTAATGAGCTATTTCCCCGTGGTAATAGTTCATTCGTTATACCCGAGTGACAGGCTGTAATCTAGTTTATCGATGTCAATCGATCGCCCGGAGTTATAAGGGATGATAACAGGGGTAGTTCCTTGAATCGTTTGTTCCCGGGGGTTGACGATTGTCTTTTCGTTATGCCGCGTGTATGTCTTATCGATATATTAAAAAAAAAATTTGTAATTTACCAGAATTTTTTTTTTGTTTTTTTTTTTTCCAAAATAACCCTTATCTCTACCTGTTGGTGTCGTTTTTAATGTTTTTGCTTTAAAATTCCCAGTCAGCTGTGATTCAACGTATATGGTACGTCCGTTAAGGGGATACGACTTATAAAGTCCGTTTTTATTAACCGACGCCGAGCGTCGTTTTCTACGAGATTGGCGTCATCGTCACTGGGTGGGTAGTTCGAGGAATTTAAATAAACTTCAAAACTCTGCGCACACTCGAGACTGATTTAATCTAATGACAAACTCGAGGAATTTAATTCATTTTTTTCCATTTATTTCGGCCACGTGATTTATATACGGTGTTTATATATGTATGTACTTTTTTTATATTTTACTGTATATATACGTATAACTGTTACCAATGCGAACTGTCGATTTGGTACACCATTTATTTAACGTGCCGCTTCTTCCCTGTCAATAGGGCGTGGAATAGGCGATTTACGGAATCAGCAGAAAAAACAGGGAATCGGTTAGTTTAGGCGAAGAAAAAAACTTCAGGTCAATATACCATTGTAGGTTTAGGTACACGGGAGGGGGATGCGAACAGACACTATAGAAGAAGTCGCTATAGAAGAACGTGAATGGCAGGTAAAAATAGTGGGGGGGCGGGGGCGGTTTCAAGCTAGGGGGGGACGATGAGCCAGTCAGTGCGTACGTGATGTCCGAAGAAAAAGGAACAGCAGGAATAGCAAGAGGAACGCTTGGATTTTTTTCATACGTGAGTAGTAAGATATTAGGGGTTCCTGTGTTAATTACGTACTGACGATTAAAATTACGACATTTTGAGTTTTAGCTGGATTACGCAGTCCCTCGGTGCTGTATGGGGTAGGTGAACCGATTAGCCTTGAAATTAATGATAAAAATGGACGGGAAGTTGGGCGCGTTGGTAACAATACAAGTGGTAGCGGTACGTTCGCACGGTGAAACCTTCTTTCTTGCTTTAGGATTTATGAGAGAAAATTTTGGGTTGATGAAAATTTATGGCTACGGCGAAGCGAAGCTAGCAACCCACTTTTGATCGGCCACGTGTGCTGACCCTTGATGTACGAAAAGTCAAGGAATTGGTGTATTTTTTAATTATCGAAATTTTGATTTTTTATTTTTCGTCGTGTCTTAATTTTTTTTTATTAGCACGTTTTAAGTTTTGAATTTTTGTCATACGTATCGCAAGGGTCGAAATGTCTTTTGGCAATTTTGTGTCTGGATGCAAACGACGGAATAAATATTCTTCGCTGCTGGGGAGATCTGCCTAATTTTTTCGGGCACGTTCATAAATATTTAGGTATACCGTGTTCGAGGGTGGTACTGTAGTTAAGGGTGGGAATAAATTAACCTAAATTCGTTCTGCTTCGTTTCGACTCTTCATCCTTTTACCAGGGCTACGTTTAATCGTAGGACTTTGAGTGCGGTCATTGAGAAACAATTTTTTTTTGCCCTTCACGTTTTCATCGATTGTCCACGGCCATAAAGGTTTCCCATCCGGAACATATTCGCGCCATGGAAATGCGACCCAGTTTCTATGGCGTATCCAAAAATCATTTTCTAAAATTACCATTCGCCGATACATCCTCTTATGAAATCATCGTTGCCCTGTATACGAATCCTTTCGCCGTTGATTTAGTCAGGAAACAGAATTCAGTAGGAAATTGCAAACTTGAAAGAAGCAAAATATTGCAAAACAGTGACACGGTAACTTTTTTATATTTTTTAATCCACCCCCTAATAATCCCATTAATCACCGCGTGACATTCTCACGCGGAATGTCACTCCCTGTTTTTGACATGATAAAAAAAGTATCATCCCTTAAAAAAATGAAAAAATTTTTCCAACCTAGAAAATAGATTCCCAGCATTTTACGCCATATATGAATTGAACATGATTTTTCTTTTTTTTTTTTTTTTTTCAGAGAAAGAAATTTGGTATGAATCTGCCGCGAGGGCAATCGAAGCACGTGTCCGTGCTGCTGCCACGTCCAGTGGCACCAGCACATCCCCAACCGCTGTCGCAAGGGGTGTCGTCTTCTTCGTAGGCGACGGCATGGGTATGAGTACCCTGACAGCCGCCAGGATATTATCAGGTCAACGTCATGGAAACACTGGGGAGGAAGCGCAACTCGCCTGGGACAGTTTTCCAGCAGTGGCGCTCGCACGGGTGAGTTGAAAAGTTATAACTTTTGAAATTAGCCTTTATACCATGATTTTCTGGTTGGTGAATATTTTTTGTGGGGAAAAAAAGTTTTTTTTTTTTTTCATTCGCACTTCACTTTTATTCCATACGTACGAGTTATTACGAACGTATTTCACTGACTAGTTCAGATAACTAAGGCTGCTAATGAAAAAATACTCTAATTACGTAAACTCGGAACGTTCGGATGACGTCAGCCAATGGGTGACGTTTATCTGGATGATAAATAATTATTCACTGTTTAAATGGCTCCGGGTTAAAGCGCCATTGATAATTTAGCAATTCGCAGTCATCCAAAATATGTCTCTGTGCTGTATGCGACAAAATCATTATTTTCAACGTTGACTCGTGATTGGACGCTGATAGCGAAATTTAAATTACGTCGTATAAAATCGTGTTAGGTGGAGACAGATAGGTGAATGGGTCGTGGGTTCAAAATTTAATTGAGAGATAATTTTTTTTTTATATCGTGATTTTTAGTTTACCATTATTATCGTACAATGTACTCGTACGTATTGTTGGGGGATAATGATGATGGGGGCTGACAATGTTCGTGAAAATGAATGGTTAAATGATCATTGTACTATTATCACGTGGTATAATGATTATAAGGGGTTTATTATGCCTTGAGCACCTATCGATTTCAAATTTAAAAATCTTATAATTCTACCGTGAGAATTCCAAGCCGCCGAATTGACTTTCCCCCGTTAAGCTGAACGCAGATTATAAACCTGGAAAATTAATTCCAGACGGGGATAAATCCTTTAATTTCACTTAGCATGTATCGCTGGAACGCGATATACTGGATTTACCTCGTTATTATAAAACTTCACTTTCGCGTCTCACTCGTGCGTAATCTATATGGGAAAAACGGCAAATATTGAAATCCAAAAGTGAAACGATAATCCCACTTATGGATATGTCGATTAACGTCAAAAAAAGCTTATCCGCTTAAACCTTCGAGGTAGGATTTATTATATGGGCTTTGGAATGGTGGGAAAAAAAAGAAATATCCAACAACCGATAGGGAGAAATTATTTTTTATTTTTTAAATCCAGCCACACTGTATACGCAGTAACAGGCTGATAGGGAGACATTTATTTTTCACCCGTTATACGTAGTAACGATTTGTTCTTAAGTACAGTCGATTACGAAATTTCACGAGACTTATGTTTTTTTTCACTGTCTCACGGTCTTTCCGAAAAATTGAAACGTAACGCAGGTTAATTTTGACTTTCATTTTATTACTTAAATTGCATACGCAATTATTTGATTTTTATTCTTATTATTATTCGTACAGTCCACTCGGTAAATATTGAATACAAGACCTAAGGAGGTATCTTATACATTTTTTGTTTTAATTAATCTTCACGAAATAATGCGTTAATCAACGTCTTAGATGAAAAGGACAGATACCAGTGTTCGTCGTACAAACGATTTGACGAAACGAGCCGGAAAATTAGCAAAGGAACCAGACTTCGTTTTTGGACTTTAATTAATCCGGAGCTTTCACGGTCGTACCACACGATTGAGAAAAGTTTTGTAAAGACTCGAAAACGACGTTGAGTAACGAAGTTTGTCGAAGGTGGGAGGAAATTCATAGGGGATGGAAAAAAAAGGTAGAAAAAAAAGAAAGCAGAAGAAAAGGAAAGAACGAAAATGGGTGAATTTTTCATCCTATCCCTTTTATCTATAGGTTCCTAATGCCCCGAAGGTTTATGTATAGCCTGTACGAAAAAAAAAGATAAGTGAAGAGATGGTTCCTTCGTAAATCGGAGTGTAGGTCAAGTTTCAAAATGGCGTCCAGTAACGATCCGTCTGCGTCAAGTAAGACGAACCACCGGTCATCGTCGGGTATCACTTTTTACCCGGAATCCGTTCCGTAGGTAAAACAGCCCCTGAGGCTCTCAGAGAATTCAAATCTCCCGCGGCAGGAAGGTTCGCAAGATTTGAGGGGTTAAACCCTCGTAAATTCATGGAGGTGGATAAATTCTAGCCCAAAAGCACGGCCTTATTCGATGTCGTACCAATTCGCATACATTAGACGGACAGTAGGTAAAGTAGAGAAAGGAACAATAAAGGCGAATCCACATTGGAGCTTAAAAATTTGCCCTCGGACGACAGTCGTAAAATTGAACGAATCGGTTCAACGACCTTTTTTTAAATTATTCATGAATTCATCTGAAAATAAAAATTTTTTTTTCCTTCCCTTTGCGATTTAAATTGTCCCGCGCGTTGAAAACATTAAGGCGATTACGAAGGGACGATAGTTCTACGTCCATATACGATCCGTCGTAGCACTTTGTACTTTACATGGATTTTTCCATTAAAAATTCCATATCTGTATATGTATATATACACGTATGAGATAATCATAAAGTTCCTATCGCAATGTACGCGAATTCTTTTTCACGTATGCCATTTACATGCATTACACGTATAGGGTGAACATTCTCGGACTTGATTCGTTATGCGTTCCAACGTGTTATATATGTATATAATGTAAACGCGTAGATACATACTGTATCATATGTGGATATTCATTCGAATATTTTTTTTTTCAAAATTCCAACAAATGAAAGTCTGAAATCAATGCTAAATGTGTGGGGAATTTTTTTTCTCGAGTCTCTCTCTGCAAAGGGTATTACGTGGTTCATCAAACTGTCTACGTGGGAGTTCCTGAGCGGAAATTGAAATTCTGACCAAATAATCTTAATTTCCGTTACTCGTGACTCGTGCTATTATTTTGGTCATTGCGAAATCACATAGGGACCCCTGGTATCACGCCCAACCGTCTCGCTTCTCTGACGAGGGATTCTCTTTCGGTTACCTATCTCGGACTTAAAGGGGAGTCCTCAACGATTTTATAACTTCACGCTATAGTCGCTCTCACGAAATACTCGATTCACCCTAATGGTATAGATTCGCGATAACAAAATGTCAAATTACGTTGTTAGTAATACGATATTAAAGAGTACCCACGTCTAAAGTGTGGGTGGGGCTTCAAAAATTTTAATAAATCTTTTCGATACCAGTCTTATTTCACTTAACGAATGTTAAATCCAAACTAGAATTTATCAGGTTAATGTGTCCTGTGGGAGGCTGTGACTGATTACGCGGTAAGATAGAAGGTTCAGGAATGGTCCCTGAGGGATGCGTCGAACACAGCCGAGTTCACTCCGACGCCAATTTCTGCCTTTGACTCCGTTTCCATGTGGACTGTACACAATTGTAGCCATTGACATTATTGCGTAACGTAACACGATTGACCATTGAATCCTAAAGGAAAAATGGACCAAAGACTACCGGAAGTGTATTCCGTGACCAAAAAAAATTTTTTAACGCCAGTGTGAAAGTTGTCAAAATTTGTATTAAAAAAAGATTGAATGTCTCGAGATGAATTTTGTTAAAAAAAAAAAAAAAAAAATTTATATCCAAATCTCGAGGATGGAACAATTTGAATTTTATAGGGTAAGTATAATCGTATCGGCAGCCATTCACAGTATTGAATCATTGATTTATACTGGGTGGTATATACCTATGTATAATAGTAGCGCTATAGGGACCCTAGAAGTAGTACAGGGTACGACAAAAGTTTCTGGGAAAGTCTCTACATAAGAATACAAAGCGTCGGAGTATACTTTGAGAGATAGAAAAAGACGCGAGATAAGTGAAGGATCGGAGGAGGAGAAACTGGGCGTTAAAGACGAAAGAAAAAAAAAAAAATTGAGAAAGCTTCGGTCGATTCCACGAAATCGAAGATGCATTTATTCTTAAATTTACTTCAGAATTCCTTCCTCTGTCTGTGTGCAGCTATATCGATACACGGAGACGCGACAATTCGTTTTTCTATACTTTCGGCAACGTCCCTATGGCGACATATAGACTTTCCTCGGAATATTGCTGCGCGCCACTTGACCGACTCAAGACGTCCACTTGAAACTTTTATTATAATACTTTTTCTTTTTTTTTTGCACTTTGGCAGCCCATCTTGATTCCACAAAGCAAAGCTCTCTCCAGTCACCTTTGAAAACCAATGAGACTCCTGTATCCGCTGTGAATATAAGCATATGTGACACATGTGTCGAAAGTGACTTTTACGACGTCTCCCAGCCAATCCCTCCTTTCACCCCTTTCGTCGATAGATCCAAATCGCATATATCGACAGACGACTTTTATTGGACAGTTTACGAACCGAATCTATTGATTCCAATTTCGAGCAGTGACGTTTAAAACGTCAGATGTACCACGTGCACAATAATAAAATGATAGTAGCGATAACACTTGCTGGGGGTTAATATATATATTTTTTTCACTCAAAATTCATACACTTTTTATTACTTAATACAGCGCTTTTTTTTAATCGTTGGACTGTGCTGTTGAATAATTTTGAAAATTATCTTGAATTGATTTTTATTATATTCACTGTATACGCGATAACGAAACTGTCGCTTAGAAAAGACTCGAGTCGTTTATTAAAAGTGAAATTAATCTAGGGGACTGCTTCTATAAATAAAAATATATTAATATACAAATCAACGACTCCCGAGTGAATAGCATTGGAGGAAGATCTGGCATTGGTCCAGAATAAAATATTTCAGGGTAGTAAAGTCATCGCGATGCTCGTCATAGGCCAATTGGGAAATCGATGGAAATATGACTCGAGGTAATAAGCGACGTTGTGGAGTAGCCTTTAAGGTTTAATTTAAAAAGTTCTTCCAGCTATGGGATATCGAGGCTACGCATTGGATTATATTTAAATGGATGCCATTTGAAATCCTATTATCCCAGTGACTACGTTATTGGGTATGGTAGATTTAATAAAATTACTTACGTTTCGGTCCCATCGATTAAATATCAGATTTGCCCCTGAAATTGCTGTCGACTTATTTTTGACAGACACTGTACAACGCCTACGACACTTTTCATGTTTAAATCATGAGGCTTTTTATTATACAGCGAAGCTTTTCGCGAATCTGTTCGCACTCGAATCCAAGATTGGCTGCGACTCTCGATCTTCCATTGCTGATAGAGAATCCGAAGTGGTTGCTTGATCCTTGAGAATAGTAATACATTGGCGTAGGAAGGATATAAGTCTGTCATCTATGGGTATAGCCCTTGCTCCTGAACTTGCTTGGTCCGCCCATTTTGGGGTCTCTGGTTTATTTTTTTTTTTTTCAAAATCGTTATCCGAAATTACTTTTTTTTTTAATATAGAACCTGATTTCAAGCACCGATACAAATGAAAGATAAGAAATTTTTGGGATACATAGTCTTTTATTATTTTTCTCATCATCCTGACCAAACTTTCTGACTTTCAAACTTCCTGATCAACAAAGATTGGCTGCGACTCTCGATCTTCCATTGCTGATAGAGAATCCGAAGTGGTTGCTTGATCCTTGAGAATAGTAATACATTGGCGTAGGAAGGATATAAGTCTGTCATCTATGGGTATAGCCCTTGCTCCTGAACTTGCTTGGTCCGCCCATTTTGGGGTCTCTGGTTTATTTTTTTTTTCAACATCGTTATCCGAAATTACTTTTTTTTTTTTAATATTGAACCTGATTTCAAGCACCGATATAAATGAAAGATAAGAAATTTTTTGGATGCATATTCTTTTTTTAATTTTCTCATCATCCTGACCAAACATCATTGCTGATACTAAAACGAGCAATAACGCAAAAATAACCTTCCTGCTTTTGCCAAAGTACCTTATTCTCCGTGACGTAACAATCTCCATGGAAAATAAGAGTGACCTCGTTAAAATAAGTAAATCGATCCTGGTTCAGAGTGCAGTTAGTACTTTTGTAGGATAAAGAAATAATTTAAAAAAAAAAAAATCATTTTATTTTATCAACTCCGGTTTTGAACCACGAAGTCTCACACAATATACAGTGTACTTGTTAGGCATTCGTTTACAAGGATTTGAAATTTTATCGACGAAAGCTCTCGTCTCTTGAAGCGTATTGTGTGGAGCATTACCGAGCTTGCAAGTAGGACGACAAGCATTGTCAAGAAAATCCTACCGAAGGTTAGCCCACGTGCGACTCTACGGAGTGAAAGAAATTTTTGTTTGATTCGAAAGATTTATAAGATCGTTGCGAGAGCCGAGACTCGAGCCGAGTTTACGGAAGTAACGTCGGAAACGGGAGATGATTGATTTCCTTCTAATACAGCGAAAGCAGCTTTTCGAGCTTTTACGCTTAATAAATGTGTCTATATGTATATAAAATCTGTTGTTGTTCGTCAGTGGGGACGAGGCGCAAGGCTTTACCATACGTCTGACGGCATACAATTTGCCTTAAAAAATTTCACTGGACTCTCATGATTACTCGGTGAGACACGACGAGATGAATTTACATAAATAATTTATACGGCCAACGCCGATTGTCTGTATAAGATTCAATATTTATTTTCACCTCATAATTTAATCGTATTTACGTGTTTTTGCAATAATAAATATCAAAGCATTTTTTTGTTCACCCATTTAAATATACTTTCAACTATGCACAGTGAGCAAACGCTCGTGCACCAGCACCAAAAAGGTAAAAGCTCGTAAGAGGGATAAAAACCTTCTAGAAGCAAAGAGATAAAGAAAAAAAAAAAACAATGTAGTTATAATAAAAAAATCCCCAACGGTAAGAGGAAGAATGGACGAAAAATAAAACCAAAGACGAAGGACGGGCGTCGCGACGCCCATGAGAATACTCGGCGACGTCCGCGTTAATATTTTTCCCATGACCGCCCTCCTCCCTCCCGGCCAACCACAACCGTATCGTCGCGACGCCTTTAAAGAACGCGGTCCCGACGGTTTCAACGTTAACGAGACTATAGCGAACAAGGAATAAATTATTTTTTCTTTTTCTTTTTCCTCCGCCTACTCTGTAAGCTCTACCCAACCATCCGGAATTACAAAGTCCTATTAACGTCACTTCCGTTTCCTTCCCCAAGCTTTATTTCGAATTCCTCATAAAGTCTCCATCCGTCAAATATTCAGTCCTGTAAACGGACGTACCAATGATCCAACCTAACCCTTTGATTTTATTAAAATACTTGGAAGAATTTTCATCACCCCCTCCGACCCCCCAAAAATTACATTCTCATCTCGAAATCTCATCTCAGGTTGTCTCAGCATCATCGCACCTCGGTCAGACAATTTGAACAGCTTTAAGTCTTAGGACGATCTATACCTGTATATAACAAGCGATCCCTATAAGCGATCAGCCGAATGATCAAGGCGGCACAGATCAAAGCACCTCAGATTAAATTAGACTCGGTATGTCAAATCCCGATTACACAGTAGCACGTGTGACTGCGCGGATAAGTATTTAATATGCCATTACGTAACGACGACTTGGCAGAATGACGTTTACGTCAGATTCCCATTTTGGGGGGTATCCATGACGTACTCGTAGCCCTGGTGACTCTTTTGGGAACTACTCTACTGTATATGCGAGTGGCTTCCTACACGTGCATTACGTAAACATGGAATTTAGTTCACCTCGCACGTAACAATATAATGGGTAGCTGATTAGAGTGATTAGCATCAGGCTAATGTAATGTTAAGTCAACGGTTGTTTTCATGGGTCCATATATCGATGCTGCGGTATATCAAGTGTACTGTGGATATACAATTCGTCCTACTGTAATAACGTATCAGTGTATACAGCTGTGTTGCCTAATAAGCATCAACCTTTTTTTTTCTTCATCCCGGAACAATACGTCTGTTTACCGGTCTTGCATTCTGGGTATTCATTCGAGCAGTCGTAAGACCATTGTCGATTTTCAAAAAGCAAAATTTCCCTCGAGCTTCTTTTTTTTTTCTTTACTCGTCGACACTTCGTAAGCCGTTTACGCGTATCATGACTTTATGGGATCTTCGGAAAAAATGTGTATCGATAATAATTCATTTGTCGGTGATAACGAATGACTTTTTATTTAGGTTGTTGCGGCGAACGTTATTATTGGCAAAGCAAATTATTGCAATTAAAAAATTGTCTTACGGGTTAACATGACGATCGCCAGGCTGTTCGGTAGATAAATTGGATGTACGTGACGTGGTCAGACGCCTGGGGATGCTGTGCGTCGTTGTTGGAAACGGAAGAGAAAAAGGGTGGCGCCACTTGTCAGTTTCCGTATTTGGGATACAGAGTTTGAAAATTAAAAAAAAGTCGAGAATTGATGTACCAAAACGATGAGCGAATGATTTTTTGGTTTTTTTTTTTTTTTTTTCGAGTGACGATACGCGAAATAACGACGGAGCAAAAAAAGTCGACGCCACGTTCGAGTCTGGCTGCTTCGATATTTGCGGATACTTTTTTTTTTTCGTTTTCTACTCCGTTGGTTAATCATTGCTGTTACGTCATCCACGTGGCAAACAATGACGTTGCGTATTCGATGCAATATCGCTGACTCGTATCATCCTCGAAGCTTTTCGATATTTCGCTACTTTTTTTTCTTCTGTATACGGCTTTTTTTTTACTTTGTGGTTATGTAATACATGGATGCTGTATTTATCTTATCATCGAGGCCGATTCATTTCTCATGGTAAATCGGGAACGATGATCTATATGAATTCGCGAATTTTGTCGAGCGACGCTTAGGACGTGTGTGCACGGTGGGTTTGTCGCTCGATTGAGGACTGCCAGGATATGGAGGACAATGGGCATTGTCGATGAATCATTTCGAAGAGTTGGAAATCACTGGGTGTATATGTACGTGTGTATATTTGAAATTTCGTTGGAAATTTTATGGACTCGATCTTCAACTCTCTGATATCTCAGAGGTAAAATATTTTAGCATGAACTATTTAGCATATCGTGATATATCCCATATCCAGTGCATATGGATATTTCCAGTAATCTACTTATCGGTTTACATACCTATCGTGCAATACGTACTGGACTGAGTGCCCTGTAAATACAATAGCGATATCAACGACAGTACTGTACTTAGAGATATAGAATACCAGCCGGCTTATATGGAATCGCATAAATATTCGAACGAATGATTTTTGCTGAATTTAATAATACGGTTTAACGTGTAATGCTGCACTAGTGAGAAAATAGAACGCACGCGTATATGTATAGACGAAATTTCCTTACGCGATATTCGCATACGGGTAAAAGCTCTGTATGGCTACTGTGGGAAACTGGGTAATGTAATTGGGAATTTTATGTAATTGGGATTTTATGAGTAAATTGGTCATATATTATGAGTGTATATGTGTGTAGGTGTATATTATATGTAACATAGTTGTTGCAGAGTTGCATGCAATACATAAAGCGGATACGAGCTTGAGCTTTTTTTGACGAGTAATATCCTTTATATGGTATTCTATAGACATGGCTCAGATCGAGGTATGATAAAGACTGTCATGGATAAAGTTTTTTCTTTGATAAATGATTTTTGAAAATATTTTTATTTACCGCATAAAAAATAGTGGGATGTCGAGGAGCCGAAGCAATTTTTTGTGAGTGCGTCCCGCTTTTTCGAATATCCGACAACGAGTCCGATTACATCTAGATGTAAATCCAGTGGAAATAGGGGAGAGCTTTTATACGTGTCACCTTTTTTGTTTTTCAGAGCGTCAGTGAGAACCGCGGAGACGCCGTTCCTTTCTATTCTCTCGTAAATTTAATGCTGGACGTAAATTTTTGAAAAAAAAAATTGACAAAAAAAGTGGAAAGTATCCGAGAAACAGGCAGACTGACACGAACATCGATTTCGACCTAATTGAATTGCCTCGACTGTATAGCATTCTAAATCTTTTGGAACTTCCTCAATGGGGTTTCACGCTTTGCTTCCTTTTATCAAAATCCAGGAAAAAGCTCAGTGTTTGCCCAAAGACGCCACCGTACCAGTCACGTAACGTATTTACATAATTGTATCCAATAACCGTCCACAATATACGGTATGAGCTTTCGTATTAAATCGGTTTTCAAATTTATTTGTTCCACTTTTTGAACACAGAAGTGAAAAGCTCTCTGAATTTTACGTTTACCTCGTTTTACCAGTATCAAAATATTTTTCAAAGTTTTTATATTTTTTTTTAAATTTACGAATAGCATGTATCGGATTCTAGGTATTTCATGCCAAACGACTTTTATACACTTTTTATATAATATTTAAGTATATCCCACGTCAAACTTCATACTTCGAACAAAAAAGCTCGATGACCAACTGTTTAATTTTTGCAAGTAAATTACTATCGACGAAAGCTCCTGAATAGTACAACGGTTGTTGAGCGAGCTTTCACGCTTTTCCCTTCACTGTTATCGTGTCGCGAGAAAAGCTCTTGGCCACTCAACAATTCGCCATTTAAGCACGCTCGAGCGATCGGTTCGTGAGAACTTGCAGGGAATAACGGTAAGGCGGTTAGTTTAATGAACGATTGGTAAAACAAATAAAGCTTTTAAATCGGTGAAAAACTTGCGGTAGCGCAACAGTGGTAATATCGAGGTTGGATATAAGTCCGAATAGGAAAAAAAAAACAGAAAAAAGCCCGGGATATGAGTAGAAAATGTGAGTAAGCGATGAGAGGCGAAGATTAACGAAGAGTAGAGTCGTAGAGCGTGGATAAGCACTTTCTGGAACGTTATTGGTTTCTGATTTTGTCCATGAGTAACTTTTAATGCTCGCCTTCCGGTTCGGTGCTTTCTGATTGGTCAGTTCTGGGTAAAATGAGAAAACTTCATTAAGCCATTTCGACTGTTCGTGCATTCTGTTCGTTACGTTGTCTCGGCAGAGAGCTTTTAAATCTCTACGTGCATTTCCCTTGTGTAAAGGTTAGCTCGCACCTACTGATGTCGCAAGCACGGAATTCTGTCTGCATAAGCTCTTCGTCTCCCCCCCCTCTCTCTCTCTACCCCTCTCTCTACCCCTCTCTCTCTCTCTCTCTCTCTCTCTCTCTCTCTCTCTCTCCCTCTCTCTGTCCCAAGAGAGAAAAGTTGGCCGGGATCCGACTGTCGAGCTTAATAGTTAGTGCTTGGCGCTTCTCGCGCTTTTCATATGAGCTGTGCTTTTCGAGACTTGTCAAAGATCCCGAAGCGAAGTCCTTCCGACTAAGAGCTTTTCCTACCAGGAGGATTCCCTTTGCGCTTAATCCTATTTACCAGCTATAGTATAATTTTTTGTCGGGGATACCTCGTAAAAACTTATTTCCTCATTCTACGTTAAATTAAGCGGACGCTTTCACGTGCAAGCACTATCCCCAATGATTTTGTAGGTCAAAAGCTCGCGCGGCTCTTTTACTGGAGGATAATACTCCTGCTATCAGTTACACGCGAAAAGCATGGAAAGCTCTTTAGAAGTCTTGTAGATTTCAATCTAGTCTCAAGTACTGTGCTTGCAAACGTAAAAAAGAGAAGCTCCGCCGAAAAGCGACTGGGTGACGTAAATTTTCTATGAAAAAGCTCTTTTTTATATCGCACAACCTTCCCTGCCCTCACTACGGCAACGTAATGATTTTATAATAAAGCTGTTTATGATTGCGATAAAAATATTTAATGCCTCGACGATCCCGCGAGAGCTTAAATACGGATTGTAAAAATTAAAGCTCCGTAGGATCGGCATACTACGCGTACTTAAAAAAAATCAAGGTTGACCGATAAAAAAAAATCTGTCAGATATTTCGTCATCCAAATACTTACGAGTCATAATCGATAATATAAAAAATTTTTCGTGTTTTTAAAATTAGCATATTTTCCAAACCCTATTCGCAGCTTTCGAGCACGTCGTTACACAAAGCGTTTACGAGCTTTTGCTATTGCACTCCAGCGCAGACATAATCCTACCTCCGACGCCAGCTGCATTCACCCCGGCAATTTATCAAATTGGCAGCATCGCGTCGGGAAGAGTTAAGTGAAATGTAAAGGCGTTAAAGGCAGCTTTCACGTGAAAACTTTTGAAAACCGGAAGCTCGGTAAGAACCAGACGTTTCTGTCCGACCGTAATTACGTGTAACCTTTTGAATTCGCACAGCCATCTCAAGCAGCACCATAAAGTTACTTCAATCTGATATATACCGTTACGAAATGGTACCCAATGGAATCTCTAAGGTCGGCCAACGTAGAAGCCAATGAGCTTGCGTGCTTTTCGATACGAAAGCGATTTGCGGCCGGACTTGGAAGCCGGGTGAATAAATTGCGGCAGTTTCGTACGGCACCGGAGGGGGCAGCTGCGGCCGAGAGCATTATACAGAATTGGGATAAATGGGATAGAAGATGGGTGGATACTTCGAAGAAAAAAAATATAAATTTATTATGTCCTTTGAAGATTCTAATGCCTGCGCTCTGTTACCTATTTATTAGCATACGTGGCCACGTGGCTGGATTACTCTGTATTTACGATTGGCTTTACCACGGACAGCACACTTGGGCCTAATTGGAGCAAGTGCCCCAGATCTGCCAGTGGCGTAATTTCACGAATCCGCTTAAGCGAGACACGCGAAAATTACATTATTCCTGAATATCTTATTTTTACTTTTATTTGCCATCAATTTAGCAAAACCCTCTTGTCATCTTCAACGAATCCATCAGCGCGTACAAATTTTTTTTTTTCGAAAGCTCTTGATTTTCTTAAACTTCGGTAGGCTCGATATTTATCCGAAATACCAACGACCTTACGAAGTCCCGAGCTTTATATATTTTTTTTTTTTATGAAAATCGTTTTTCATCTTTGGTTAATTTTTTTATAACTCCGAAAAAGGAAAGCTCGAGAGCTTTCATCGCGAAGCGAACCAAGGCACGAGATCTCTGGTACAGCCACTCGAAGGCTCTTAAGAAAGTCAACATGGAGCTTCCCGCTGTCTCTTGTATGTCATTAACCACCTTCTTACCTTTGCATCCCTTATACGTACTTGTCCCCTTCAGTTCAGCCGGGACTTCCACTAGTCTTGTAAGCAGCAGCAGCAGCAGCCATACTTCTCTCACTCCGCCCGTGATATCCATATGTCCATATATATATATATATATATATATATATATATATATATATATATATATATATATATATATATACACCAGTCACACGGCTCACGCTAGTGGAGAAAACTCGGCCGCCACCATGTAGACAACCCTCCTCCCTCTACATGTTTGCACTCAAATTAGAGTCTCAAGGGTGTCTTCCACGCATTGTAATATTACGTAAACAAAGCGTGCAAAAGGACCCTATGGACCCTTAAGGTTTAGTATGCCTTATACCTGGTAATTGCACCGCATTATTAAAACACCAACCCTTGTGACTCTCTTATCCCATCATAGTGACGTCACTCTTCCAACCATGTTCCTCGTTACACTTAATTGAAATTTTATAGACCTCGAATCGGATATATCGATATCGATCATAGGAACATTGAATAGGACTGTGGTAATTTTTATTATTTCAATTTTAATCATTCAACAGAATTTTAACATTCCTGGTCAATCGTTGTTAACGTGAACTGTCAATTCACATGTTAAATATGAAATTTATAGGCTTGCTTTTTTTTTTATATATTTTTTTGTATTTAAGGTAATGGACGGTTGCGATGTTACATGAAAATAGTTTTTAATTGTAGTACACATTCGGGTATTTGGTTAGCGCACGCTCGTGTTGAGGATATGTGATATTTGTAATAAAAGAAATCGAAAAAAAAAGGGAAAATTGCAAAATTCAATTTCGAGTAAAAAATTTCAGGTAACAACGACGTTGGCCTATTTTTCTGATAAAAAAAGTATATTTAAAATTTGCTGTTTACGTTTTTATTCGCAACGAAACGATGACCAAAAAAAAAATACAAAATTTCCGTACCATCATCTCGTAAAATGTGTACCAAATTTTTATTTTTTTTCCTAATTTAAAGATCGCAATGGTCCAATTCTCCGAATCGATGACGTAATCCGTTCATTGAACTTCGCACAGCTTCCTCCCTGCTCCAGAAGACGACGAAGATTCCACTTCCGCGTGTCCCAAAGAATCACGACCTGATACTGATAATCGATTATCGCAATGTATTCGTCCTTTGCCCTTTTGCCGGTGACGTCTCATCTTTATTCGTTGTGAGTGCACCTTTATTTTTCACGGTCCTGACGCCGCTCTCCTCATAGTTCATATTTTTCCGGTCCCTAAAGTACAGGAGTCTCGTCAGCATCGTCACCACTGACGGTATCTGCTTCCTCTCGTTCATCTTGGCATTCTGGGGAACGTACGACTGATACTCGACGGCCACGCGACGATTGACAAAGGTCAGAATTGTCAGAAGGTCACGTTTACGTCCGTTGAGCTTGAACTCGTGGCAAATCGCTTGGATGAACCAGGAGCCAGCATCGGGATTTCTCCAGGAGTAGAAACCTTTAATAGAAAAAATTACACGGGTCGCCCAATTAATTTTTTTTTCTTCACTTTGACGTCCCTGGGAATAAATCGGAGGATTTCACGAAAAATGTATAAATTATATATATACACGTATATATATGGCATATATGGCATCGTAATATCTACACTTTATATTCAGCACGTAAAACGACTGTGAAAACGTTCAAAGATATACGCGTCTGTGTATACGAATATTTCAATGAACCCTGCGACGTCCTGTGCTACGTGTATACGTTACGTTATCCTTTTTTCCACCCTTATTTTTTCGTCGAACATTAATCATGATTTGGGTGACACTTTTATTTCTTCTACGATATAGAGCATAAGCTATGTACAGTGCCGAAGGATATTGTTGAGAATCTTTAAAAATTTAGTCGTCTCCTTCTGGATTATCTTTGTACTCGCCGTAAGGGATACCGAGTGAAGTTTCCTTTAAAACGGTTTTGACCTTTCTCTCATCTCCAGGGCGAAATTTCGTTAAAGGATATAATAACTTCCTTATAACATTTTAGTACCAAAAGCGGTAACGGATTAGTTCGAATTTATGAGACTATAAAAGCCTCCCGCTTTGCTTCTTGGCGAATGTTTATCATACCACCGAGGATCATTATTTATTTAAGTAGAGGGTGCATTGCTTCCGCGTCACGATTTAGGAACAAGTGGAATGACGAGGTTATAACCTCGTGACGGTATCTCTTTTTTCATAAGATAAATCGACAAATTTACCGAAAAATGGAGGAAAAAAATTAAGTAACCATAAAAAATTTTTCTCATTTTTTTTTTTAACCATTTTTAAGATTCGAGCAAATTCATTGTGTAGCCTGTTTAGTCGTTAATCGATGGGAGCGTCGTGCGCGGGAAATTCAAACGTAAATGGATTAGCGAGTAAACATTGACATGAGAACTCATGCAAAGTACGTGGTTTGGCCGATAGGAGCGTTTGTGTAGTGCTAATAAAATGCCATGAAAATTGTCTGAATTGGATCAATAGCTATTGGATTTCATGGGCAATTGGGAACCGAAGGTATTCAAGTATTATACGGCCCTTCGTTTACAACGGTGATTATGCTTCGTTATCTAATTCAATATTCTGCGCTCATCTCGAGCGAATTACTCGTATCGGATATAACAGCAAGACTCGTGGATTACATCTGTATATGATAATTAAGATTAGGATAATATTCAAAAAACAAAACAGATGTTTTCTTAATCTAAAAACTTCTTCGTTTGTCGGGTAGAATTATTATAGGGATGAGGAGATATTTTTATTCGATGGACCCATTTTCAAAATGCACGAAATTGTTGGGCCTTAATCTCAAATCCCTCGATAACCTTCAGTATCTTCGGCGTGAGAGGAGCCAATTAATATCGCAAATGGAAGATCAAAATAGCAAAATTTTTCCAAAAAACATATTTTCGATCGGTTTACTCGAGATGCTTGGATACTAAAATGTTTTTTTTTACAAATACCAAAAAAAAATTCAGATCGACAACGCAAAAATCAAAGTGAATTTCTATGTAGTATTTTATTTTATTAATTTTAAACTCCACCGGAAGTACCATCGCAATTTACCTCCTTCAATTTCAACGAGTTTTCATTTCCGGTATCAGGAAATTTTTTTTTTTTTTTTCAAAAAATTCCATAACTAACCTATACATAAATACACGCACACGTATTTCTACCGCGCAGACAACATTATCATTAGCAGCTGTACAATCTTGTCATAATTATAAATATATGAAATATATACACATATGAGTATGGACTTACCATCATATGTGGAATACGCTACCAATATGTCAGCGTAAGCAGGTATAGTGTATGAGGGAGTGGAGCTGTCAGTTTCATGGATGATTTTCACTCCCTTGTCAAGTCTCTCTCCACGGCAGGCCTATGGGACAGAAGGGGACGAAGAGTATAAAAGGAAATAAAAATAGAGAGTATGAAAAATGGGCTCTTTCACTCGCTATTCAAAGAGCGGAGCCTGAACGGGACGAAGAGGACGGTGGGTGGTTCGGGTGGGGTAGTCGATCTTTTTCAGTAACCTTAAGACTACCCTTATCCAATATCAGAAGAATTTTCAATATGTTTAGAAACTCGATTAGGATTAAGGTACCATGTCGAATGTTGTTCAAGAGGGATTACGCCATGTGGACCCGTGGACCTGGGCACTCGGTGCCGGTACAGGGTGCGTAAAGCCCGAAGGATCAAAATTTGGAGGGTACGTAGAAAGTTTTACGTATTACGTAATATTAATATTATCATAGGACTGCTTAAATTTCCAAGCCCAATTTAGTCATGGGAACTACACGAAAATCGGTACGCGATAATTGTAAATATTTAAATTTCCTAAGATCCTTGATTTTAAGTACTTTGAAATTACACAGAGTTTGGTGGGGTGGTAGCAGCCCCTTGTGTGTACACATTTAGCCACGGGCTGGTTTTTAAAAGGGGATGCCACCAAGTAACCACGATGCCACGAAATTACATATATTTTACGGCGGGATAACGTTTTCAACGCTTTTACCTACTTTTGCCTTGAATATTCTTGGAATTTACAGGGTAAAAACTTTCGCGACATTTCCTCGAGTTTCCGGCAGTCTCCGCGGCCGTCGCTCCTTTGCCGGTGCATTAACTTTGTTTCTTTATTTAAAAATTTTCTTTGTTCGTTTCCCCGTGGTTAAAACTGCCACGAGGGCTCGATAGGAGAAATATGAAATTTCGCTGGGAAAAATGCCGTCCTATCTTTCCGAAGCTTCTTCGATACCTGAATGAAGAAAAGCTTCGGCTTGCCGATGAGCGTCGTGCACTCGTCTCCTGTGAACGGATTCCAAAGAGTATCAACGTGATAAAGAACGTCGCCCGAGTGAAGCATCCCCGATTCGCCATGAGACATGACGACCACCACCAGGCAATCGGCATCGCTGTGATCCTCTGCGGCGGCTGAAATAAAAAAATTTTTTTGATTAAATTATCGAGGATTATCATCGCTTATTTTTTTTTTTTATTACTTGATCCAAAAATCGCACGTACATTACGCTCGTGAGGGTGGGTCAGTTTATCGTCAGACCTTAGCCAGATTTTCCGACCAATTTTACGCCTCGAAACTTTATACCGGCAGAGATATTTCAATTACTACGTTAACTGCCCGACGCGGACGTTACGTATCTTCCAACTGGTAATTGAACACTTGCTTCGCGCGCGTTAACGTTTACGGCGCAACAAGCCCAGAGATTCATGAGTTTATGCCCGAAGCTTCGAAATTTGAATTTGACGAATTTTGGTTGAAAAAAAATTACTTGTACGGTACGTGAAAATTATTGAAAAAATGTTCTGACATTTTTTTTCACCCCCAAAAGTCACTCGAGGAATATAACTTTTTATTTTTATTCAAATGCGCTGTGACGTCATTTTTCAAATCGCGGTCACAAGGCGGCTCCGGTTACCGATACAGATAACGTTCTCGATTTCTGGTTCCTTTCGGGTCGCCACCCTGCTCAGAAGCTACGCTCTCGGGTTGATTCGTACAGTTATGTCAAGGCTCTCGTAAGATTTCGTTATTGTTTAGTTGAGGTCGAGGTGCTCGAATCTGCCGTGGGGAGATAGTCTCGACGTACCGAGTTGCCCGGCAGAGGAGACGACCCGACGGAGACGTCTCCACGGACCGGCAGGAGCCCGGGTGAGATACCGACGCCCCGCTGGAGATGGGCAAAGCGCTGTAGAGCGGGCGGAGGTAGTTTTGATACGGTTAAGGGCAGAGGAGGAACCCCCTGACCCGAGTTAAGGATGTGCTACCCAGCTGTGGTCGCTAAGGAACGCTCTCGATTAATCGATCTTAGGGACGACTCTGGGAAATGGAAGAGTTATCGGCTATAAGGATCTCGACCAATCAGAATGATTAGTTCTCGAATTTGGCTATTGTCAAAGCAGTCTGTCTCGGGACACCGACCGAGGTGTCACGAACTGGCTCGCGCTCCCGTGCTACCTGTTGATAGTTTTTCTAGCCGTGTTTCGATACGGTATACCAAGTTCTCGCTCGTGTAGTTCTCGCGTTGCTCCCGCGATATCCAAGAAATTCTATGGATTTTCTGTGAGTGTTCTGGAAGTGCAGTGCTGTGTCGTAGTGCAGCGCCTGCCCGAGTGTCATCTGGATACAGGTCTAGGCCTTCACGGATCAGCTGCACCGGTGAGTCTCCCAATTTATTAATGGTGAATGGATTTCGATTTGATAGTTCATATTCGTTCTGTTACGTTCTCGATCCGTTGCTCTCTGTCTCGCACTATTTGCCTGCCGCTTACTGCGACCCTCTCTATCTCGACCTGGCAATCTGAGCGGCCGCGCATTTCCGTAACCGTCCGGTCCCGTTCGTGCATCCAGTTGCGTTTGCTGATTTTACGCGACCCCAAAAATCTACAGGATCCATTAAGTTATCATCTCTTCTGATAGATTCCATCATAGCTCTCGTTTTAGTGGAGTTGGGCCTGTTCCAGCCCAACTCCCAGGTCATGCCGGCTCGACAGTTCCCGGTGAAATAAAAGAATCGGCTGGCGCCGGCCTGGCTTGCGGATGCATGAGCGATGGGTGGACGGCCAAAGGTAACGTAGGTTGGTTCTCGAAAATAGTTCGTTATCGGATTTCTCGCTATCTGTGTCGAGTTAAGAAAAAAAATACGTTACAAGGTATGTATATATCCTTTAAGAGTCTGCGCATGCGCATTAACGTTAATTTCAATATCATTTTATCATTGCGTTATCATAGCCCCGATAGAGTCCGGTCTGTTTGTCTTATTTATAATACGTCACCTTTACGAAATGCGTACACGAAAATCATAGTTGTCGCCGCTATGGGAAATGGCAAACCCGTTAACATCGTCGTCGACGTTCAATGTGCATGCGCATTGTCGTTTAAACGGATGCATCGTGGGATGATAACTATCACGCGTAACGATATCCGATTCGAATGCACTGATAAGCGGCATCCGTAAACAATAAGAAACGACAGTGCGAATAGATCCTTAAGGAAAAATGTGCAGTATCCATAAAAAGCATTAACGATAAGTGACGGAAAGATATTGGTGAAAAAAAAAAAAAATTAAATATAAAGCCACAATATAAATTGTCGATATGAAAAATATCACAGATAGTGCCAAGTGGAAAGAAATTTTTTTCTATTATTTTACAAAAATTTATCCGGCGGATAAGAAAAATTTTTTTTATTCATAAACATCAAACCTTATCCATCGCTCTTTTATTACTATCAATTTACGACGAAGTGCACTCTGTATCCGATAGTCATTTCTGGCCACGATCATTTTCTGTCTGCTCGCCACGTTGAAGAATTTTCATTGGAGATTCGCCACGTGCACGCTGCACTCTGTGCTTGTGCAGTTTACTGTGCACTGTAGGTACATAATGTGCACATGCTTGTACATGGGATGTACTTGGGTACTGTTACTATGAATAGTACATAACAGTTAGCTATATGCAGGTTTAAGTACATTGGTGAACTAGTACGTGTCTAGCTGCAATAGCGGGGCGCTGGAGCAAAATTGTTGGACGTGCATTTATATCCATAGGTGAATTTGAATTTGGAGGTTGTCGATTTTTTTTTATAAAATTTTATCCGCTCACGGGTGGTTAGAGGATGCGAGGGGATGCTGGGAAAAAAATGGCAAATTTTAATTCTTGTTGCAGTTCGGCAAGCATATGCAAAATGTATGGTTCTTGTGGGAACCGGAAGTGGTTAAGTGCCTCCAAGGAATTCTGGAGTAACAGGGAGAGGTCCTATCTTGACTTCCTGGAGGGTTAATAGCTACCAAAACTAGCTGAACTCGTTCGAACTCACGTTAGAGAATATCCTGGCGATATCGTCCTTACGTAGGTACTCAGGTACGAGGACATTTGGCACTGCTCAGGTAACAGCGAAAAGGGAGCAAAAGAGACTTGCGGATTCTGCGACCACGTGGGAATCGAGGATTTGAGCTTATTTTGCAAATCGATTTGGAAACCCGAGGAGTCCCGGTTACCCGATTGTGGAATCTACGTCAGCTAGGTGTACGTTGAATTTATTTCCCCGAGGACCGAATTTTCGAAAAATCTTTACCGCGCGGATATGTATCTGCTGTAACTTCTGTTGGCAAAGTGTGATCTCTTTATCTGCAAAATTTATATATTTATTTATATGCAAGATATTATTGCAATTTTGACAGCTGTCAAAGACTGCTTGCTGCTTTTGACCCGAATGACATTATATTTCTGTGGGACGTCAAATTGAAATTTTGTTTTTCTTCACCCGAAATTACGCGAAATTTTTGCATTGTCGGGAAATCAAGAATTGACGAAGTGAAAAAGCAATTATTTAGTTTGTCCCCTTCAAGTTCGTTGGAATTTCGTGATTGAAAGTTTAAGTTTATTTCTGAAAAGACACCATGGTACTCCCGACTCTGGTAGAGAAGTAAAAATCAATCCGAAGCCACCTGCGGTGTTCGAATGGAACGAAGTAGAAAAGAAAAATTAAAGCAGTGTCCTGGCTTTTGCCAGACTATTGTCTTTCTCTTGCGAAAGTATGAGAAAAAGTGATACTTTCATTTTAATCCACTTCTATGAGAACACTAATGAAATTAATGTGAAGTAACGATACTCTTCTTTAGGATTATTGGAAGTGGTGGAGCAGTAATTGAAAAAGCTTATACCTATATAGGTACCATGTACAAGAGCTTGATTACAGTATCCCTATTACTATATATATATTGAACATTCAACTAACGTCAAAGTAACGAGTTTATCTTTTCTCACGTTATTTATCCCCTTTTAGGTTAGATTTATCTCGATATAATTATCCAAGTACATACCCAGTGACCCTAAGATTTGGTAAAAGCCTTAAGTATATCTTAATACCCAGTGACCGATTAAAAGGTCTCCCTATCGGACAGGTATTTAATTAAAGTGAAAAAAAAAGCGTTGCGTCAAGTAATCTGTACAAGAACAAAAAAAAATGGAGCCACGTGTAAAATTCATCCTGCTAGATCCAGAGCACAAAATAGAAAAAAAGGTGAAAAATAAAAAATCCGCAAAATTTTTTAAAATCCCCCAAAAAATCGTTTTTTTTTTTAAAAAAGATCTCATTACCTAACCAGACATTCTTTCCGCTGTGACCTACCATAAGTATGCCAAAGAAAGTACGTATGATTTCCGCCGTAATGTATTTCTGAAACTTTAAAAAGCAAAAAAAGAAAAGCCAAGTGCGCACGAGATTGTCAAAATTTACGAGGGCCTATCAATTCTCGGAGGGAACGTCGGTTCGTGCCGCGGCGCGCAGTCGCAAGGAATTGCACGGGAACTAGGGGTCAGGTGATTTCCGGTTTGTCAAGAAGAAAAAACGGAAGTGAGTTGGCAGCACGAGGTACAAAAGCAAAGTCACGTCTCGCGTGCCGAAAGCTTTGACATCGTAATTCAATTACAGCTGGTACGTGCGCTCGCGAAAACTTTTGACGCTCACTGTACCCCCGATGCTCTTGCAATATTCTGATGGACCCTGTAGGACTTACTCTGCTTCAGCACTGCATTGATGGTCGACATTTTTGGATCGTTATAGACACGGACTTCAAAGCCCAAATCCATCAGCGTCAATTCCATCTCCTTGCAGTCCTTGACTGTACCATTTCTCGTTGACATATTCGTAAAATGGATATGATTAAAGATCAACGCCACCCCACGTCTCTGGTGGTCCATTTTGTATTCCTCAGCATCCGGTAGTAATTTCAAGGAAACCGCGTTCAGTTTACTGGATACAATGTCCACGGTAGTCCTATGAAATACATATAGATTTGTATATAATTATATATTGTATATATAGGATTTACATATATATATACAAAAAAGAGGGACGTTTTTCCGAAATTGTTTAAAATAAATATTCACGCTCGTCAGATTTCAGCAGTTATGATTTCAGCGCGAAACATTTACCCCTCGTATATTTACTTTTTTCTTTTACCATAAATTATGATTCTTTTCCTGTTTGTAACGAAGAAAACTTTATTCCGTTGCGCTTCATCGCTTTTCGATTGAACTTCGAAAATACCTTGCTCTAGTGAATATGTTGAATATTATTTTTTTTCTTTTTCTTTTCATCCCTCGCGATATTATTTACTCCACTCGATGACAGTCGGGATAAAACAAGGGCCTTTCACTGTCTTCAGTCTGGCCAACCTTGGAGCCGAGGGTTGTTTTCGAGAGTTCTGAAAGGAGCCGAAGGAGAAGATGGAGGATGGATATAGAATTGAATCTTCTCGATTTTATTGCAATACCACGGAGTATCTATACAGCATAGGAAGGGACCGTCCCTGTCTAGAGCCTCTGCAAGGACTTCAGATGAGAACGGTACACGGGTCCTGGATGGGTTAGCGGTTCGAGCCTTCACCATGGTAACCGGAAGATCCGGGTCCTGGTTCGGCATCCATATTTCTCTGCAGATCAGTACAGTGCATACCGGATAAAAGAGAGGCCAATAAGGGTAGAAAAATGTACACAGTGTCAACAGTGTTTTCTTGCCTAGAAGCAAAGGAAGTACAGACCCGCGAAGGGATGCAAAAATAAATTCAATAATTTTTCCAACCCGCGGAACGTATATGTAGCGAACTGTGTTTAAAAAAAAAAAAAGAAAAATTTTTACGAAAACTCAAAAAATTCCTAAGGGTAGTTTCTATCTTCCTCGAACTTGATGCTTTTTCATCCCCATTTTTTTCCTCCCCTTCTTCGCCAATCCTAACCTGTCTACCCCGTTGGATCTCCCTTTACTACCTTTCCCCCGAAGGGGGGTATTCCGTCTCTCGAAGCTTCGTTCCGTCGGGAACCGCGAGGTAGGAAAAACGCTCTTAAGCGTTTTGCCTCTTTAGACCGACCCCGCTCGATCTTCCGCCTCTTTCCATTGGCAGTAGGCAGAAACCTTTAGAGCCCTTTCGATTTACTCCGGCAAGTGGCCCCGCTGCATTGGGAATGGTCCCGATGAAAGAGCCAACCCTGCCGGGGTCTTTCGATTGCCGCGCACGTAACTTCCGGAGAGCTTCTCGTTGCGGTTGAAATACAATAACGGGCGGATACAATGGACAGAGGCAAATGGTACGCGAGTGGTTCTAATTGAACTTTTGTACCCGAATGAAAAGCTAAGCGTTTCCTATTATATGTATACTTTCGTAATACACTTTCCTAACCTCTCGCGAAACCTCCAAAGAGATTTCGTATGTTATCCCGCGGAGAAGGTGCCTTTGATTATGCACAGGGTACGCCTTTTTGTACGTAACCGTATTATCGCAGTCGGCGACCACGTGCGTTCTAATATTCCCTCTCAGGCCCTTAAACTGCTGTTGTTACTGACTCACCTTTTACGCAATGCTCAGAGCCCTAAGTGTTTACGTGAGTCGCATTGCCGACTGGTATAAAGTTTCCACACGGCGATCCTACACAGTTTATGGAATTTATTCCATCTTGATTATTTCAACGAGTTACACCGCACAGGTTATGTTACACGTTCCTTCGTAATACCGACCTTACGTCACTTTACGTCTCGTAACCTATAAATTCTATGTCTCGAAGTCTTACCGTATCCTTTGCTTCCGTTTATATAAATCTTGAACCCGTGAAATATTAGCACTCAACTTTCCACGTGAATTCAACGAAAAAAACGTAACGGCATTGCTTCTCATACGTCGATACGTAAATAGACGGACGGACAGTCAGGTTACGTTCGAAAGGTCATACCGGGAAACGTTGAATTGTCTTTTTCCACGCCGGCCGAAACGTCGGTTCTTTAATCCCGTCGAAGCTGCCGTTGTAAATTAATTTACGAGTTGTGGCACATTGTCGCCCCACGACAATTTCCCGGTACTCGATTAACGTTGGCAACGTACGCGAGAACTTTTCGCGATAGCTTCTCGTACCGAGCACATTTTTCATCACGATGAACCTTCCTGCGAGGACTGTATGATTTTATAATTACTATTTATCGGTCTTAGCCCTTGGTCAGTCTCCTGTGTCTTATTCGTTCAGCGTTCCATGTATTAATTGCTCGCGTGTAATATATAGGTGTATATTGTGTAATACGATAGTGGTAAATTTATTCGAAGGCTACCTTACCGGCCATAAGATGTTTATAAGCGAGCGTTAAACGCGAAATGAGGGTCGTTGTAATAACATTGTAATTTATCAGGCTATCAAGAGATCGTTTCGAATTAGCCTGTGCGCGTTACAACGGACTCGCTCGAGTAACCTGTTGTCCGCGTTACAAAAATCAGGTTCCACGATCCGCGATCGATAAATAAATATAAAAATGCCAATCGGTGGGATTTTGCTTTTGTTATATTAGCAGCCCTTGGAAAAGCTACTGTCTCGCATATGGGTTTAGGGATCGGGGTTAGGGATGATCCTTTCGAGGTGGTACGTGCATAAGAAATTGTACTTAGGCAATGGCCCTGACCGTTGGCGATTTCACTAAAGTGCACGTGTCCGCCCATAGCGGACACTAGTGATTTAAGGACTTTTCCTCGAAAATCCCGCTAAGCTCCTTACTCCTTTCCGAAGACTTCTGACCCGGTAAATCCTTCGTCCCCATGCAAAGTGTCTTGCTGAAATTTTCAGCAGCAATTACTTAACTTCCTTAACCGTCGCGTATGCTTTTTCAAAAAGTTCCCTCGGATCGGTAGGGACCATCCTACCCCCAAAAATCCATCCCCGCTAACGTAAAATTCGCCGGGAGTCAGTTTCGTTCTTCGCCAACCGAATTATAGTTGTCCAGTTTTTGTTTTGCTCTGGTTACTTCGCTTTATAATACATTCTGTTTGGTTTTTTTGTTCAATTTTTTTTTTCTTATTTTTTTTCTATTTGCAATCTTTCGGCATTTTGCATCACCTTGCAGCTACCTTTGACGGCTGATAATAATCGAGATCAAGGTAAGCAATTTGTTTTAAGGAATTCCTTGATTTCGTTGTATACAAGTGGATCGCTAAGATTTCATAAGTTTTCAATTATTTATTTTATGACGGTATTTATTCGTTTTTAGTATATTTAGAGTCAATTTCGATTCATCTCGACCTTATTCATTCTTCCCACGGTAATTAGAGGCACAGCCCGATCCCGAGTAAAGTGCGCGGGCGTTTACTCAAAACAGAGCAACTTAATATTTTATTACGGTTCGATAAAGGCTCCGGACTAGGTAAATTGGCCTTTGTTCTGGTTCGGTCGTAACACTGTGTTTAGTGTATTACTCAAAGGCGGGAAATTCAAAAACCCCAAGATACAAATAAATACCTATCAAACGAATTACGCGATTGGTTCGATATTGAAAAACTTTTTTTTTTTTTAAATGAAAATCGAAAATCAAATATTAACGAAAGTCCAAAAATCGGTCACGAGAGTGAAAAATATTTGTAACTTACAAAGCGATTCGGAACAAAGGCATTGACGTAACGCTTATGAAACTATCCATAAACATACGTATTACGTACAGGCTATACGTCAGACAAATGTTTCCCGCGGGAGGAGTTGAGTTACCCTGAAATGGCATTATGCAACCACAAGCCAGGCTTTCTTTGAGCTTTAAAACATTTCGAGCTTAATGCTTTCCGTCTACCCCTATTATGAGAATGAATTTCGACGGCTTTAGATTTCGCGCAAGGGTAGTAACTCGCGGTACCAGCCTCTCTATTTCACGAGGGAGAATCTCTTTTTTTTTACCCTCGGAATTCACTATTTCTCCAGTAAACAATAAAAGCTCACGGAAAGCTTCCCTCTATAACTCTCGCACGGATGTAGCACATTAAACTATGATATCAGTACAAGTTACGTGAAAGCTCTGCAAGACTTTTATTCCCAAGTATACAGGCTTGTTATTTGTTGGACTAAAAGGTAAAAAAAAAAGAATGATTTAATAACCTAGTTCGTGAAAGATGCTCGTTAAGATATTGAAATTTAATGATTTTTACAAAATTAATGTCTTTTGTGTACACTGCCTTGTTGACTCTTTTTTTCTTTCTTTCCTTTAACATACGTCTTATCGCGACCAAAACTATTATGACGGGTCGCGTGCTTATCACTCCCTCTTGCTTATGACCGACTTGGAAACTTCATGCCTTCCCGTTAACCGTCAAGTTATTCGCCGCCAGCACTTCGGCATAGGAATTTTGATGAGGGTACGGAATCTTGGCATGACTTTGTTACGTATCTACATGATTCTATGCCGTGAACGTCAATGAATGGCACGTTAATGTTTTCGTCAGCTGGTATAAACGTCAAATTATCAAAGCCTGGTTCGTCTCGGTTGAATTACGTAATCCTTGCCACGTGGCATTTATTACCAGTGAAATGATTCAATCGGAGATAAATTAACTTTTTTATAGTATCTTTTAATTGTTACATTAAAAATCATCACGCTAACGTATTGAAGGTAAATGATAAGGTAAACATAGATAAGCATGTGCCTAGAACTATTTAGTGATTAGAATATCGTGATTTTTTTCTTTGTTGAGGGGAATTTTGATTTTTTTTTTTTCAATATTAATGATCAAAAATTTTTTAATACTTTTTTTGGACTTTAATATTTTTACTTACTTTGATTTTCTAAATGGCCAACTGTCTGTTGTTGATTCCTCGATGTCTTTTGTACTTGACACTTCACTGGGACCTTTGCTCTTTTCTTCAATTTCTTTATCAACCTTACGCATTGCCGAAGCCATTGTTTGGTATTGTTGAGAAACAAACACAAGTCCGCACAGACGAAGCGCGTAGGACTTACTAAACGATAGAGATAGGTACGCGTCATTTTTTGATAGAATATTATCTTATCAGTCTTTACGGATATAAGATAATCATTAGGTCGATAAAACGTATGAAAGATAGTCGATAGATGAAAGCAGTCGATCAAAAATTAAAATAAAAAAAAAATTTGTTTAAATCAAGAGATAATTCGTTCTCGAAAAATTCAGTTTCAGATACATAAATTGGTTAAAAGTTTTTTTCGAGATTGCTGAAAATTGCGATTTTCAGGAAAAAATTTTTTTTATTGTTTTTGGAATGATAATTAATTCGACATTCAATTAGTACGAAATTCACCTTAGAAATGTATTATTTTTCGATTCAACATTTTTTTTTAATGTACGAGCTGCACGAGAAACAAGAATTTATATAAATTTTATCGAAGCCACGAAACTTTAAAAAAATTTTACCTCACCGAGTCAGGTTCCCACGAATTCTCCTACCGGTTGTTGATTTTGTAGGTCAAAATTGAGTTTCGAAGGAACACAGAAGATAAAATCGAATGAATTGAAAAAAAAAAAGGCAACAAGAACAACAACGTACAAACGACGAAGATTGAATCCGAATCTCCAATATACCGAGACAAATAACTCAGGCTTCTCGTGCACAAAGGAATTCTGGCATCGACTCAATCGGATGAATAGGACCAACTTTAATCTGGATACTTTACCAGCTGTTGGAGACTTTACCGCACCCTGGCGAATACATGGAATTCATCCAGACAATTGAAGATATTTTATTCACACCCTATATACAGTATACATATATACATGGAGCTCCATTCTAGTTCCCTTGGCGCTCGTGCACTGTATATACATATTCACATATTTTACCTCGATATACAAAAAAAAAATCGATTTCCCGATAACAGTCAAAGGGGTAGCACTGTAGCAGGGTTGGGGTGGAAAGTATGAAATAAATTTGCGAAACCTTAAGAGCTGCTTTAAAATTTATGGCATTGGCGTGGGTATATCTAATACCACAGAGTAAAATTACACGTAGAAAATAATAAGTAAAAATATATATTTTTTTTGTTATTTTGGAAAATTTTTATTTCAGTCATAAACAAATTTTAATATTCTAATTTACTATTGAATGACAATACCGTCGTAATACGTCGTAAATTTGGAAATGAACCATTACGTCCTTAAAGCAGGGATGTAAAATAATCGTAAACTCGAAAATCTGCCAGTAAAGATAAGAAATCGCGGAAGTGGCCAAGAACAGTTTGTATGATAATGACGACTGTGCTTTATGGTTTTCTTACACGTGGCAAGCGATTCCATTGGTTTTCTAGGGGTATTTGACAGTAAACGGGCGGACCATATGCCACCATTTCCACTTACTCATATACGTACGTAGAGACGGGCAACGAACCAGTCCTGCCAACTATTGGTCGGAATAACTTGAAATCTCTCGGACTTTGAATGATAAGAAAGGGACGTTTAGTCAGCGTTATTCTTGAATTCCAAGGAAATTCGGGTATCTATGGCTGTCGTTAATGTCTGAGGAGGATTTATGCATTTCGAGCTTCTGCTTTTCTTCTTGTAGGACTCAAAGGGAAATCATTATTATCATAATACTTGACGGGCGGCTGACCGAGGATACATATATATTTTCCATATATGTATATATACCATCTGAATATGGTTGTACCATAGGAATTAATAAAAGTCAAATGAACAGAAGCACCTTCAGATGATTCAATAATCTTTTAATTTATCTATTATATACGTTCTATTACGTCATTTTATAATACGTATATTATAATACGTTGTATTATTATATACAATTTTTTTCCTTCATGTTTCAGACTTACAACATGGATGCACAAGTCGGCGAATCTTCAGCATGCGCGACAGCCTTAATGTGTGGCGTTAAGGCGAACTACGAGACCGTCGGACTAGATTCGTCGGCGCGCTTTGAAAACTGTTTATCCAGCTTGAATGCACACGTGCCGTCTTTAATTAGCTGGGCGCAGGAACAAGGTACGTGTAATGAACAATATATTTATATTAAATGCATAATCCCGTAACGGTTACCCATACGTACTATATCGATAATAATTAAATGTTTTGGACTATTTACGTAATCAGTAAAAAAAAGATATTTAAAAATTTGGATTTTGTTGGAAAAAAATTTTGTTTATTTATTTTATCATTTTTCATTTTATGGATTTCCGTCATTTAGAACTGCAGGATGATTACGAGTTCTTTTTTTTTTTTTTTTTTCGATATTCACGTTTTATCTAACACGAGCGAGTGGATCAAATCAGTAGCTGCTGATACTGGTGGTATGTTAGGAATCGAATTTTACGCTGCTGCTTCGTGCCGGATCGAAGTTTTAGGATATTGCAGCGCCAAGTGGTAAACTTACCAAAGTCTAAGAGAAACTATATATGTATATGTATAATAAACCGGATATTGGTATCGCTATGAAGTAAGTCGATGAAATTATTAAATACTTATTCGATCGACTGTAATTTTTTTTTTCTTTATATAATCGAGCGATTTTTATTGTAGCTTCTTTAATTTTCTTTTTTATTTAACTTTTCAAATGATATCTAAGTTTTCTTTATGACCAGTACTTATTAAGTTTTGTATAAAATACATGTATGTACACCCGGCTCAAACGATTCAGACGCATAAAAAGCGTGGCTTGAGGAGAAGGCTTCCCCTACTCAGCACGCTCTTCAATCCTACGTTATACATATACTCCGCCTCGTAGATGCGCATAGAATCAGCTTAGAATAACTTCGGACTGAAGAGTGTGCTGAGTAGGGGAAGCCTTCTCCTCAAGCCACGTTTTTTATACGTCAGAATGATTTGAGCCGGGTGTACATATATATATTTAAGCTTGAAGTTCGTATTACTTGGTTTGGCTTCGTAAGTCAAGCAATCAGCAGGTAGATATTACGTATAATCTATTTGCGTAACTTGTAAGAACTTCTTTGAGGGTATGATCTACCGGGGATCAAAAAAGTTTTAAGGCGACTAAAGAAACTCTTCGAAATTTGTAAGAGGCACAGGTTTACCAAGAATCGTCGTTACTGCGAAATTGGTGTTTTAATGTAAAACAGGTAAACAGAGGATATCGATGGGATTAATGGTTGTACGGTATAGAGGTTAGACCAGTGCATTAAGTTGTCTGGAATATGATAGATAGGGTATTAGACGTGCTTACATAAGGGATCGAGAAAGTTACCCTTGCGTTTTTTTTTTTTTTGAATTTGAGTAAAATTGAAAAATGTAAATTTTGATCATTATAATATTTATAAATTTCAGAATTTTCATTTCTTTTTTTGTTCACTTATTTTCAGTGAAAACAAAAGAAATAGGAATAAATTGTTATTCACCGTTCTATCGCGCGAATATTCGAATACATGAATTTCGCACTAATTACAAAATTGCTAATTAGTATGACTCGATACGCGAAAAAGAAAATGACCTCCTCCTATAATTAACATCAGCAGTACGTTAAATAGGTGCGATTTAGCGTTACCGTACTTACCCAATTAACGAAAAAGTCCAGCAGTCGGTACACGTGCGCGGTTGGACTCTTTCGAAATAAATTCAATTGGTTTCGTTAATTAAAACGTACAAATATTGATGTCGCGGGAGTAAAATTCGAGGTGTCCAATCATCATTAAATATAACGGCCTTCGAAAATTGGCGAGGAAAATGAAAATTTCGTGCAATACCGTACGACCGAAAATACACCGTGTTTTCGGAAACACCCTATATTACCCAAAGAGATAAAAAAAATAGGATACACCGAGCCGTCCCTAACTCTTACGTAATAATATATGGATATTAGCCTAAATTACTTCTTTTTTTTACCCGTCGCCACTCGTAGTGACCTTCGACCTTTCCCCAATTACCGAATTTCGACGACCGTCAGCTAAACGACACTTTCCATCTGGAAACTAGGTAACGTGACTTCGTCACTATTTTACGTCCGATTACCATTCACCGAATGACTTTAATTACGATTATGACGTCATCGGTGCATAAGTGTTATTCGCTGCTAAATTTAATTTCTAAATTTCGAATATACCAATGTAAGTGCAATGGTTTAAAAATTAAAAAAAAAATATTTTTTTCACTCAATTACCTTATTTTCATCGGTATCAATACTCTTCTGTTTTCTCCTTATCAAAATACTCCGTTCGTACTGTATGATATGGAATCTCTGGCAGGAAGTCTATGGTCCATTTTCTCAGATATTCCTACATGAAAATTCGTCGTTTCGTTTGGACGACTCGATAAGTCTTATTTTCCGAAAAAGTCGCAATGCTCTTTCTAATTTCTAAATTTCGAATATGCCAATGTAAGTGCAATGGTTTAAAAATTAAAAAAAAATATTTTTTTCACTCAATTACCTAATTTTGATCGGTATCAATACTCTTCTTTTTCTCCTTATCATAATACCCCGTTCGTACTGTATGATATGGAATCTCTGGCAGGAAGTCTATGGTCCATTTTCTCAGATATTCCTACATGAAAATTCTTCGTTTCGTTTGGACGACTCGATAAGTCTTATTTTCCGAAAAAGTCGCAATGCTCTTTCTAATTTCTAAATTTCGAATATGCCAATGTAAGTGCAATGGTTTAAAAATTAAAAAAAAATATTTTTTTCACTCAATTACCTAATTTTGATCGGTATCAATACTCTTCTTTTTCTCCTTATCATAATACCCCGTTCGTACTGTATGATATGGAATCTCTGGCAGGAAGTCTATGGTCCGTTACATTTTGTTTCGAGGGCAACATGTTTTTGCGGCATGTGGCCACGTGCTAATGTATACACAGAGAATACATAGGGTTAGCACGAATTGCCTCAGCTCGGTCATTAAGATTGATTACCTGCTTGATTAATCGCTGCCCGTCTGCTAGTGACGTATTCTAGGTAACAGGACCAAATATCAGGGACTCTTGGACCCTTTGTCACAATATTAAATTCTATAGGATTGAATACGTTATAAACATTAGAAATTAACACGCATAGGGTATATATGCGTTATACGTACAATCATTTGAATCCATTATCGTACACGTGTCTATGACTTTTATAATCGACGATCGAGATACGTTGATTAGAATTAATTATATAAATTGTCTCAATTTGAATTATGGATAAAATGTATTTTTTTTTTCAACATTTTTTTTTGGTCTATTGACAGATCGAATTGTTACGTAACAAGGTCCTTTGAATTTTGGACTACTCTTTTGAAACTCCCATACGTCACTGACAACTTGAACGTTTTGTAACCGCACAGCTGATTGCGCAATGTAAATTAACTTGGACAGATTCTACCGGAAATTTAAAGTCATTTCATTGGTATTGCATCTTTAAGGGATTCTTGATTCTCTGAAATATTAACCGGATTACGTAACGGCGTATATACCATTTCGCGAAATGGTTTCTTTGAAAGTTCAGAGGGTAACAAATATTCGTTATTAATAACCTCCAGTGCCGCTAAAATACTTTGTTCCGTATTTTCGACGTTAATTCGCGTAAAAGTGAAGGCTGATTTTCGAGGTGAAACGAGGTTAATTATATTAGAAGTGATCGAAGTCGTGGAGAAATATGAAAAGGCTCAGACACATTTTTTTAAATTGCATTTTTTAGCTGGATATTTTTTCTCTGCAATTTACATATTTTTGTAACTTTTTTTTTTTATTTTATAGGAAAATCTACAGGCCTCGTTACCACCACCAGAGTGACACATGCTACCCCAGCTGCACTTTACGCACATGCTTCTAGTCGCTACTGGGAAGATGATGGCAAAGTACCACCTACTGCACGAACCTCCTGCAAGGATATAGCGAGACAATTATTGGAGGACGAGCCAGGACGTGACATTAATGTAATAAGAAAAAAATGTTGAATTTGATTTTGAAAAAAAAATTTTAGTCGTTCTGTCATTATACATATACATGCATACCACGAAAGAAAGATGACGTAAAATATTAAAAAATAATTTGTAATACCGCTCAAAAATTATTTATCTGTATTACTCTTTTTTTTTACAAAAAATTTATTTAAATTCCAGGTTATACTCGGTGGTGGTAGACGTCACTTCGTACCTAAAGTCACATTGGATCCCGAAGAGCCAGATAAAGAAGGACGCCGATTGGATGGTAGAAACTTAATAGAAGAATGGTCACGTAATCATCGTTTGCGAAATCTGGCAGCCGAATACGTATCTAACAAGGAAGAGTTTGACAATGTGGATCCACGAAAAGTTGATCATTTATTAGGTACATCTTTATAGGTAGTCGACGAGAAAGCCCAGTCGTCCAATACCAAACCTAAAAATGTACATATACGGAATATAATGCATACTCAAATTCGCGATCAATAGTAGTATTACCGTATCTTGCTTTTAACCTGGTTTAATTTTTTTAATTCGCCTTTTTTTACTCTAACGTGTACTTTTTCCACTCGAAGCACTTGCCAGATTTTAATTAGCCGCGGCACACGTAACACGTTGCACGTATACGGTATGTATGGAGGCAGAGCGCTGACATGCTAATTGCAATAATACCACTTGGTTCTTTCATTAGCTTGTTAATTATTAACGACTGTACGATTTTTTTTAATTTTTATTACATTTTCTCGGATATTCCTACATGAAAATTCTTCGTTTCGTTTGGACGACTCGATAAGTCTTATTTTCCGAAAAAGTCGCAATGCTCTTATCGCTAAGCCCTAAGTTAGCTTTTAATATTGAAGGTATATGGATTTAGTCTTATATTATTGCCAATTATTTTGAAAAAGCCTCATGAATTATCAAAGAAAAAAGGGGAACAAATGGATCCACGTGCTCAGCGAATGGGACCTTCTGATTGGTCTAGAGCGAAAGTCGATTTCTTATCATTGGAGTTGGGTCTATAAGGAAAAAAAAATATAGGTTACGCTATGTGTCAAATTTGATAATACATACTTAGCGGTACACTGATAAGATTTTTAATTTATTCACGTAGCTATGGGCATATTCGCTCTAGATGCACAGATTAGATTTGACATGTAATCTGTGATTAGGGATTCATTTTTTTTTTTAATACTCATTCAAGTATTACCTTTGATATTCACGCACTGAATATATTTAACGTTGCGTGAGAACAGCAGAAGGAAAGAGTCACGAAATCTTTTGGACTTTCTTGAAACGTATTGTTTCGAAATTACTACCTTTCCCACCATTTTATTCGCGATAAAACATCACACCGGGTCTTGCCTCTATTATTGTATGAATACTTGCATGAATTTCTAGTGGATAATTCGATCAATATTCATAGGGGTAGCGTAGGGAGGAGTTTAATATTCATCCGACCATCTCAGCTGATTGAGTCGTTGGCCTGGAAGAGGTGAGATCTTTGCCATTTTTCAATGGGGTCGTGGTTGATAGGCTGTGTGGTGAATTGAAAAGTCTAGATTTTTTTTTGAAAAAAAAAAAAAATTGCGAAAAAAAGCATTTTTATCAATTTTTTGAATTTTTTCTTTTCAGGTCTTTTTTCATATTCTCATATGGATTTCGACGTGGATCGCAACACGAACGACACCGGCGATCCTTCTTTGACGGAAATGACGATTAAGGCTCTCCGAATACTTATGAAAAATCCCGAAGGATTTTTTTTATTCGTGGAAGGTAAGCCGCCAAGAGTAATCCCTTATCCCGCATGATGGAAAATCGTATCGACAATTTTTTTATAACCGATATATTTGTCATTGCAAATTCGAGTGTGCGGCCAAGTGTGTTAGTTCCTATCCCCTTTTTTTTTAATACTAGTTACTTTTTGCAAATGTGTTGTCACGTTAGAATATGTGGGAACAGGTAAAACGTACTCGTAAATGTAAAAAAAAAAGTGACAACCATAAATAGAATGGGTAGTGAAAGACTTTGCCGCACACTTGGATTTCCAGTGATACCGGATGAAGCTGTCAAATCTTTATCAGGGCATAAGAAACATATCAGATTAAAATTTGGACAAGAGCTTACTTATGGTACTGCAAAAGGTACGCTGTACAGTCCATAAATTGACATAAGATACGTTCTTGTATGGTGAAGGTATTTATTTTTGGAGAAAATTTTATTTCACTAATCAAACTTCAGGTGTTATCACAAATTCACTTTCAGCTGATTAAACGTACACTGAACTTCTTGTTTCTATTATGTTCGAGTCTTTACTAAATTTGTGTCAGTATACCGTTTCCTATTGTTTACAAAAAAAATATCATTATCTGTGGTACGCCGTCACTTCCGCCTTAGATCCTGTCAGTGCTATCAACACTGACAGATAAGCTATTACTATGTTGAAACATTGAATTGAATTATCTTACGTCGACTGTTTATTTATGAAAAAAATAGTGTAAATTGTAACGGAAAAAATGAATGAAAGAAAAGGACGATTTTCATTTACAAAGACAAATTGTAAAACGACTGGAAACGTCCGTTAGTTAGTTGACTAGTCGTCGTATAGGTTAAATAAAAAAAGTAAATGTCTCCTGTCCAGCATCCAGGATGATCAATAAGAAAAACAAGCTTCGAATTAACTTTTACGTAAAGTATTTCCGAGGATGCTTCCTAGTCAATTAAAACTTCGAGTCGGATTGTTCGCCTGGACCCGTTCTCGAATATCCGAAAATGGATCTCAGTCCAAGAACATCTGTCGGAAGTAGCCGAAAGTGTGCTTGAATACTCGGCCAGATTTATGTATTTTTTTTTTTCTTAGCTTTGTAAGCGATTCCAAAAATTGTGTAAAAAGTGGACGAACCCAAATCCAGCCGAGGTAAGGTAGGTTTGTGGTTTTACCTGATTAAAAAAAAAGTTACGTAAATACCATACGTGATTGATTTTTATCGTACCCCATAACCAACGGCATTATATGTATAGTCGGGAATATATTTTTTCTCATATATTCCAGTCACGTACTGTCCGTTCCATAAATGCGTTGTTAAACGTAACTTTTTATATTTTTTTCTTAAAGGTGGCAGAATCGATCACGCTCATCACTACAATAACGCCTACAGGGCGCTCGACGAGACTCTGGCACTGGAGGAAGCCGTCAAGGCCGTCATGGACGAAGTTGACCTGACGGAAACTCTGCTGGTCGTTACAGCAGATCATTCGCACGTGTTAACCTTAGGCGGATTGGCGACTCATCGCGGAAATCCAATTCTCGGTAAGCGTAGCTGCCGTATTTTTTTTCTCTATTCAACAATAAATTTCGATTTATTGAAAAATCATACCAATGCTTACGCAAGATCGATAATCGAAAATTTTAATCCGCTCACTCGTGCCTGTCAGGCGGTTACAAATTACGGCAAGATAGGACGTCATTTACGAAGTTGAAATTTTCGTCATTGGGAGGAACGAGGGTTCGGTCGTATTTGGCTAATCGGTTTCGCTGACGGGGAAATAGGATCGTGAGAAAGTTTTCAAACGATCGTCGGCCATTAGAGAAATTCGATTTCATGAAAAGTATCTCGACCAGCCATCATAGTAAATCGGATTGTAAATCGAGCGTTCCATCTGCGAAAGGGATTTCATGCGTTTATTAGATTTTCCAGATATGGGGTGGATATCTCCAAGTAACCTTGGAAATTCCTGATAACGGGACTTTGGTGAGGGTTGAAGGATCTCCTACCTATACATACATATATATATATATATATACAAAAAATTTGTCTGTATAATTGAACCACCACCAAATCCTATATTTGAACTTTTATCAGTTTTAATTTCAAGCCTTGATACATTAACGTGTCAAATTCAAATCAAATTTTCCCGCCATAATATCACAAAATAATATGCATCTGCCGTTACGATAAACACGAACGAAAAATTATTCTCAAGAAGGAACTTTGAATTGTGAAAGAAATCGACTTTAGCTCGGGACGTGAAACTTAACATTCTTCGCTACGTCGAAGCTGAGAGCGTGGACGTAGAGAAAACCAAAGTGTCTTTGCTTTTTTTTATCGTTTATTTTACGAGTGGAGCCAAAAAAATATGAAGTCGAAAACTGATCGAGCGACACGCTCGCTAGCACGTGTTGTTCGTAACTCTGTAAATTTTGTATTTTTATTCTCATAAGAAGCACTCGGGCTTACCTGTCGTCTGCTTCTTTATAAAGAAAAATATAATTAACTTGCGAGGGGTTGGGTGGAAACGAATCAATTTTTACGTGTTAACGGGACGACGTTGAAATTCCGGAATTTTTCTCAAAGACAACGACGAAAGTCCGCCTGACGCGAAGGCAATTGAAAATCTCGTGAATTTTCAATTAAATTTTGCAATTTCAACGCTTGAACGATTCGCGTTAGAGGGGACGACAAAACGTCGAGAGCAATTTTTTTTTTAGATATTACTTCGACAAACAAAATTTCACAAAGTTTTAATAAAGAGAAATCCGCCCCTTCGTATAGGGGCTGATTCTAGCGTCGGCGTATCATTGAACTAACAAATTGAATCCAGCGTTGAATAACTCCTGCTTATGAGAATCGGCTCGACACTCGCGGGAATTGAGCTTCTTCTTTGATTTTATTTTTGCCTGGTTACGCAATAGGAATAATTAAAATGAAGTCGTCAAATTAGATTTACGAAGGAAGTAGTCAAATTAGACATTCATTAGTCCCGTTCGATGCGAATGAACAATCTGAATAATCGATTACGGTTTTACGTGATTTTACGATAATTATTTATTTTCCGTCGAATTACACAAATAATATGAATTATATGAAAACGATACGAGGAATCACGGAAACTCGTGGGGATGGTACGTCGTGAATTGAAAATAAAAAAAAAAGGAAACGAAATTCTATCGTCAGTTTCGTGAATTCCAGAAACTGGAGTTCCTGTTCAATTCACTCGTGCTACTTGTTCGAGTTTCTTGGAGCATTGCGGTTACTAGTACTATTAGTAGTAGCTATAGCTGTAGTACAGCTATAGCTATATAGCGCCACTAGTAGCTAGCTGGTATTAGAGTACCTCAATAGTCCGGTAGGTAAGGTACACACTGCCAGAGAAATAGGAAATTCTCGAGATTGAGCAAACGAGGATGTCGAATTTCGTATGTTGAGGTAAAAGCAAAAGGAGTTGGGCCAAAATTTAAGGAAGTTCAGGTCGACTTGAAGTCCGAAGTGTAATTGACGGTTTTCGAATTTCGAGAAAATAAGCTGCCGTGTAAATGCAAAAGGTATATATACGTATATAAGAAATTTTTAAGAAAAATTATTATCTTATAAATCTCCCTGTATAATCCACCCTTATGAGCTTTAATTACCATAAGGGTAGTGTTATAGCTGCTCCATTTTCTTGGCATCCTAACCTAACCTGACCTCTTGTCAGGAAAACGTTTTTCAAATCACATCGTACCCACCCACCACCTATCAACCAACCCCCCCACTCATTTCCTACCCCTTAACCAGCCCTAGTACGTATACTCGAGAGGGTTCAGAATCAACCCTCTTCGGGTCCAGCAACGTGACGCGAAAAATTTCCTAGTGAGTCTGCTTTGTATTTATCGCCATGGGGATGAATCTCACGGTGATATCTCTCGAAGGTGATGCAGCATCAATGGGATGTGAAATTTATTATTAAAAAAGAAAAAAAAATCACTGTACAATTAAAAGTGTACATTTGTATACGTTTTGGAACACGTGAAGATCCTGTTTTTGAATTTTTATAAATTTCATAAAAAAAAACTTAAATCGAATTTGATCGATCGAATTGATTTTCAAAATTTTTTTTTTGCTTTTTACAAATTTCGTCTCTCTCTTTCGTTTTCCTTGCTTTATTTTCCTCTTTCTTCGCGATACGTCATATCATTTCGTGACGAAGATTATGAGTCCAGTTGGAAATCTGCTGGGACTCTTGGAATGTGGGTCAAGTAATTGTCCGGACCGCGATATCTCCTATCTCGTTAAACGTCGAAATTAATTGACACCGGTAAGGACGACACATCCTGTAAATAGGTCTTGTCCTCGAGGACGAATTCAATTCCATGGACGGTGCTATAGGAACCTTCTGTATCCTCGCGGATGAAATCTCAACACGAGCAGAAATTTGAGGACGACTGACGTTATTGTTGAATATAAAATTTGAGGATAATCAAGATATTATTTTTTGTGCAATATTTTTTAAATGCAAATAAAAGATGCGACTTGAAATTTGGAGAAAAAATTGCATTCTTCGAATAAAAATTTATCTCCAGGAACACGTGTTTCGTAGCAAAAGGACGTTTTCCCCGTGTCAGAATAAAGAAGCTTTTGCAGCTTTTCGAAAGAAAAGCTTGCGGTAAAGTCAATTCGTTGTACCCGTAGGAAATTGGCAAGAAACGTCAAAATTTTTCTCGAAGGAAACGTCTGCCGTAGTGATTCTTCGAAATCATGAAAATCCAGAAAATTTTCGCCTACAAAAGTTTAGATACTCGAGAAAAATTGTTGTTCGTGACTTTCGTTCCTTTTGAATTTTATCAAAAATCCATATTTTCCTTCTGCCTCTACAAGCTGAGATTACGTGACGTATTTTGAAAAGGTCACCAGTCGGTACTAGGACTAGGGGAGGTAATAGAACGTAAGTGAAAAATCGTAAAAGACTTTTCGTATCTGCGAGTCAAAGCTAATCTGCTACATTGAGGGTAAAAAAAGTCTTAGAAAAAGGGAAAAAAAGAAATGTATCACGTTTTCGACGGGTGAAAAAACCGGAAATAAAATCGTCCATTCTTTTTCATCAGAAAACGTCGGTACGTGATAGTCTTTTGTTATCCGACTCAGGGTTCGATTTAGTTATAAAGAATATTGTTTTTATCCAAAATCCTTATCGACGTTTAATACGTTTCTCAAGAGTCTCTTATCTCCGCCCAGCCAATCTCTTCCTCGACATTCCAAACTGCTCAAATCACCCTCTCTCGCTTTCGGTCCAGAACATTTACTAGGACGAGTCAGATAGGATAAACATTTTTGTGACAGGCAAATCATTCATCATTTTTTTTTTCTTTTTCATTTTATTCTTCAGGATCCGACAGTAAAGTATCTGACGTGGATGGAAAGCCGTATACGACCTTGCTGTATAGTAATGGACCAGGACACACGGAGCCAAGATCAGTCTTGAGGGAAGCTGGAAAGGACTCGATACAGGTAAAGAAAATGTTATTCTTAGATCTACATAGAAATTTTTGAATTTTCTTTTTGCTTTGTTTCCTTACTTTCGTTTCCTGTTTCAGTGCCCATACGTTTCCTCTTAGGTGGTACTTGCTGGTCTGGTTTTGATTCGCTGATCCAATCGACCCTTCCTATTACGTATATGCGATGATCGATCACTGCTATTGATCGTGAAGATTTTTGAAATTGCAAAATGATACGGAACGGCGAACCAAGGGTTATGGACCTTGAAATTTTGTATAAGAATGGCTTTGTAAGTGGGGGGGATCAATCAAGTTATCTTGACGCTGTAAGAATAGTCCTTGCAAAGAGAAGCCATCGATCTCGGTCATTCTTTTTTAATCCTTTAATTATTTTTCCACGAGGAATTCTCAGCACGTCTTTCCAGATAATGTAATCGAGCTAACGGGGAATGGTAGGGTGGGTTTGGAATTTAAAAAATATTTTAATTTTTCACGAACGCGCTTGGACTGCTTGATTTATAATTTTTGTAAATGTCAATATTTCTTCTTCTTTGCCCGAAGTCAAAGCTGAGAGGCAGGATTGGCGAGCGGCTGATGTCAATGTTCTGGAAGAAAGGACCCCGAGGGTCGTTTACATAGGCTAAGAAAAGGGTGTCAAGTAGTCCCCGGGAGAAAGTGCCGAGAAAAACGAGCCGGAATGAATGCACGGAAATGTACGCGTCGCTTCACTCGATTCAGCCACGCTGGAAAAATATGGCCGATTGTCAAAGTTTCGAAATAGGATGTTCGGTTTAATTAACTCATAAATTCGCCTTCTCTCTTTCTCTCTCTCTCTCTCTCTCTCTCTCTCTTTTTTCTCCCCGTACGTTTTCCCTCGTGAAAAGTAAACCGTGACGTGGTTTTATCGGATATCATAAATTCGCCTTCTCTCTTTCGCTTCACTCGATTCAGCCACGCTGGAAAAATATGGCCGATTGTCAAAGTTTCGAAATAGGATGTTCGGTTTAATTAACTCATAAATTCGCCTTCTCTCTTTCTCTCTCTCTCTCTCTCTCTCTCTCTCTTTTTTCTCCCCGTACGTTTTCCCTCGTGAAAAGTAAACCGTGACGTGGTTTTATCGGATAACGAATAAATGACGTATGAATTATTGAATGACTGAAGGTTTATGGGTAATTTGATGTAAATTCGAAAATTCAATTTTCTTCGACTTTTATCACGTAGTTACCCAAGCACCTAACAGTACGAGAAATATAGATAGGACGGTTGTTTATAATTGTGACAATTTTCAAAAACCACAAAAAACTTGACTCAAGTATTCTAAGAAAAAAAGCAAGTTCAATTTTCAGCCATACTACACAGACAATACCAGCCCGAGCATCGAGAAGTCAAGAAGACAAGATAAAAAAAGGAAATGCAGACGCGTGGAAACGAAAGAAAAAAATCACAGCCCCTAATACGAAAGTCGAAGAGACCCTTGCCAAACGAAATTCACCCTCGTCTTATAGAAGAAAAAAAAAAACTTTCCCCAAAAGAATTTCGATAGATTAAGTCCAGAAGGAAAATGACCGTATCCCCCCCCCCCCCC
>NW_014333710.1:0-6871 GCF_000341935.2 Cephus cinctus | reverse complement strand
AGTAATCCTAAGAATTCGTCCTATCGGATCCCACCTTTCCTCCCGTTGTCTGATAATTTGTGAGTTTGACCAAAAATCGAAGTTTCGGCAAAAAAAAAAAACAGGGATAAAATAATTCTTTCCTCCACGTCCTTTTCCAAGAACCCATTGCTTTCGCACGTGTCTCTCCTGCTCGTTCCCAAACCCTGAAATTCACCATGGTGAATTCATCCCCGCGTTCTCTGGCACTTGTCGCACCATGCGAACCATGAGAATTATTATCACTCCTAATTTCTTACAGACTGCGGGGGTTCCCCGTGCATGGGCGACACACGGTGGTGAGGATGTACCCGTTTTTGCGATTGGACCTCTGGCGATGACCCTGTTCTCCGGAAGTGTCGATCAAAGCTACATACCCCACGCCATATCCTACGTGGCCTGTTTGGCGCATCATGCTAGTCGCTGCTCAAGGGAATCCGCAATGAACGACACGATTACTCCCATAAGCTGCCCTTCGGCTGAACCGAACAGCGCAGCCATATCCAGTGACGTAATGAACGACCAAGCCAGAAACACCCCGACAAAGTCTGGCTGCAACCCTCTAAGCACGTGGGTCAACCAATCAGCTATCATTCCACTTTTGATCTTTGGACTGCTGCTGGATATCCTGGTGAAAAGTTAATGACCGGTGTTGCGGTGACGTCACCGATAATAATAGCCCTTGTCATTGGACTAATGACACAATGGTTTGCGGTTTCGCTGACATCCTGCTTGGGTCGATGACGAATATAACGTGTGTGATACGTATAATTTATCATGTTGAAAGGTGTATATAGTATGTGTTTGTTATAAAGAAAAATTTATAAGTTTGATGTTCGGGGGGTTGTATAATTATATTTATGCAATGGACTGTACCGACATAGCGTTTATACCGTGTTTCGAGGATTCAATTGAGCTCCGTGGATATTATTATTATTATAATTGTAAGCGTGTGTAATTGGGGTGAGTGGATCGTAAGGGCGTGAAATTAATGTTTAATTAAAATTCTGTAATCAAAATGTGCCCGGATGTCTTGCAACGAATAACGTAAATAGCTGTCGTTCAACGATCCCTCCAAGGGTTGCTTGTGTTTATTATAAAATCCTCGAAGGGTAATTAATCTTGGAGAATAAGGTTAACACGAGAGACACAATAATGGCGGTGCTGCTGGTAATAATTAATTACTCTTATTCAGTGGGTGTAATTGGGGGATGGATCGTGGACGATTGGCTGGACATTAAAATTGCAACTCTGAGGGACGGATCATTCCAGATGATTTAGATCGATGTGATTACGATGATGAAAAAGTGAATTCCATTCAGTAGGACATTCGAATTATTAAGTTAAGCGAGTGAAGTACGCTTTGATAAATATCTGTGAAAAGTTATCGGAAACACACTCTGGGGCCAACTATAGCGAGACGGGTCAAGGCCATGAATTTTAAATTTGACTCGATATCTTCGTTTATTTTTTTTTTTCTTCCCTTTGAATCAGTCAATTTACAATTTCAAAATACAATTTACCGCCGAAATGCTTCCTCGAACAAATGGAGCCAAGACATTATTGTAAGAATACAAGTAAATAGACCCATCACGTATCTAATCAAGCGACCAGAATTTTGGAAAATTTAATTAAAACAAAGGTCATTGCACTTTAATGTTATAAAGCAATAACGAATCTTATAGTTACTACTGTATACGTTGCCAATACCCAATCAGCCTATATATATATACGTATATATAATTAAATTTGATTAATCACAAGATTTCATAATTTCAGGCTTTCAATTGTAACCTGCACCTACTAATTCGGATCGGTCAATTAATTCCAATTGAATAACCTGTATGCATTTCCTTAACTGACCGCAAAGATCTCTGCAAGCATTAATTTATTACATAGTTTAATTATTCGTTCGTACAATGCAAAAGCAAAAGATTTTATCATGTTGAGCAATGCGTTTAATTTATGCTTAGACTAAATGATGTTATTGTTTAAATAAAATTGCCAGGCTGTACGAGTAGCAGCCAATATTACGTTCTCTCTATTGTCACTGTTTGTAAATACTAGATGCAAGTATCGTTATCACGATAATTAATCGCAAATGCAATTATCGCATCCAACGGCTGTATATAAGAATTATCAAGTAGCAACGTCAATGCGAATATCGCCTGATGAATATTCGATTGGACTCAAATATTCACAGTGATAATTCCTTGCCGAAGAGAATTTGCTATGGATCCAGGTTACCGGTAGCAAAAATATTGATAATGATAATTATTAATAATTATAATAATGAATGAAAGTGAGAAACAGCACGAAACGAACTCACTAATCTATATTTCTGTAAATAACGTAAACGCGAATGATCACAAATGGAATTTATTATAGAAATATCTGTATACTATTGTTTTGTAAAGAAAGTGACGAAGAGAAAGAAAGAAAGAAAGGAAATTGAGAATGTTAGATGTTTACGTTTATTATCTAAGAATTATCCTTATCTTGAATTTCGTAATTCCATTATACGAAAGTCCTTCTATTTACATTTTTAGTCAAATAACATTTAAAGAAATTTCATTTGTCTTTTATTTCCATATATAAATATATATATAGTTTGTAATCATTCTTTTGTCAACGAACAAAGCGTATTTAATCCAATCTCTTTGGATTCGATCGAAAGTCTTATTCGTAACGCTTTTCTTTTGTTACCATAAATACGAATGAAAAAAGGAAGCACGAGAGTCTAGCGCTTTGTATTATAAAGAAGTACGACGAGTCATTCCAGTTTAAAAATCGAATTTCGATATTGATAAAAATATTCGCTATGCCAAAATTAAATAGATCTTTGATAACGTCCATCGTGACTGACATTCGCGAATTCGCGTTTGTTGCAAACGACATGTATTCTTGGTTGGGACGAGGCGAGGATCACGCATCCTGGCGATTTCCATCCAAGTCAGCAAGAAACGTAAACGTTATGGAAATTGTAAAACGTCACAAAGGAACTGCAGGAGAGATGTACATCTTACTATTGGAATTGGCTTACGATAGGTTTCTACAATTTTCTTCACGAATAGCAAAAATAGCCAAAAATTTGGCAACAGGCTTTTTCAATCACCGGGATACGAATGTTCAACAGAATTCACCTGGTGCTACGTCTCGTGCTGGAGTTCATGGATAAATATCCATTCGTGGAAGATTTCTTGAAGGATATGAAAAACGTCAAAAGACCACATAACCTAACACTTTCCACAGCAATACATCTGCTTTGGACTCGTTTGAAAACAATTCCAGAATCGCTATCACGCAACTTGGTAATTATATTTTTAATTAAAGTCCCATAGGGCAGAATAAATTTTTAACATTTTTTTTTTAAGACAAAAACCGAAGTCGAACCGAAGCACGGTATGGCATTTACAAAAATGTCAAAATCTACTCAATCTTCAGGTTCCTTGGGGACTTGCGAAAGTTGCTCTATGGCTGGCAGAACAATTATCGAACTGATAAGAGGAATGGATTTGGTTTTACGTGAAAACGAATTAATTTCCACAGCCGCGGCCGAACGGTAACGGTAACGCTTTTAGGTGGCTTCTTTTTTTTAATTTTATCATTTTTTTCAAATCTTATCCTTACGTTATTTCAATAGCGCTCTTTTCCATACGCTTTTTTTCATTTTCTTCGAGATCGACCTGTATTTGCCTTCAGGGAACTCACGAAGCTCGATTTGTTCGAGAAAACTCAGTGGTCCGTGATGAGCAGATTGATGGCTGCGATAAACCAGGACGCCAGGATGATTCTCGACTTGATGCGAGAGACGAGCCTGAAGAGCGAAGCCACAAGGAGTGAATTGGAAAATCAAGTAAAGAATCTGGAAGCTGAGTTGCTCTTAAGAAAAGTCGAGTCTAGTGCTTCGGAATCGAGAAACGTGAAAACTGCAAGCCGTCTGAAGGACGGTAGATTATTTTTTTTTTAAAGATATTTTAAGAGTAAACTCTTTTCACTCCGAATCAGAAATAATTATTTCGTCTAGTACTCCAAGAACTGGAGAATCTAAGGAACGAGGGATCACTTGCCAGAGAGAGGAACATGGAAATGTCAAATTCATGTAAAATTGCCCAGACTCGAATATCACTTTTAGGTAAATAATAAAATTTATGAATATTTTCAAAAATGAATTTTTCCATGAATGCAAGGTGGAACTACTTTTCATAAGTAATTTTTTTCAATTTAACTTACTAAAACTTTTTATCGTCGACTTCGCAACGATTTACATAATTTTAGTTGAAATATGCTCCGAGTACTGACTACGCTTTATGTATATTGACATTCCATTCGATTGTCTTTTTTTTTTTTTTTACCTTACCTTTTCACATTCTCTGCTGGGAATAGATGCAACTTTATCAAGTAGGTCAGCCATTTCTGAATTTTCAAGTAACTGTAACAACCTTATGAAACTCACTTGTTGTATTCTACCGAAGCCACTGGCTTTTCTGCATTCACTGTACGTAGCAGTCATTGCTGACTGATTATCTATGTACAGTATAGCCACCTTACGATTATACAGGCGGTTTCACCTAACGCATTGGATTTTATCGCGGTAGAGGTATGACAGTCGTAGTGGTTAAAGCCACGAGTGAGGTTATGTTAGACGAAACAGACAGTACAGAAACGATACTGTCGTACAGTTAAGATATTCGCAGATAATATTTCTCCCCATTCAGCTGCCAATTGACGTGAAAACGTACATCCGCAATTTGACGTAGGGTAATATTCGCGAGTCCCTTTAAGAATCCTGAAAATTCCTTCGCGAATTCAATAAGAAGCAAATAACTTATCGCCCCTCCAATAAGGATATTTTGCTTTTACGTCGTAGCGACACGACCGAAATAGATCGGGAGAACGTGATCAATACGAATAAATTCATTACCCCGTAAACCAGGAAGCCTTTTTCATATCTTTGATGCTTTTTAAATATTTACGGTTAGCGAGCAAAAAACGTTTTATTTATTTTTTTGATCTTTTTTCTTTTGCTCATTGTAGCTGCCGAAGGCAGATTCGTGATGAAATAAATTTTAAAAAAAATAATAATAAAGTACGGCTCACCGATCATAGTGATTTTTTTCAAGTGACTTTAAAAAAGTGCATTCTTGGCGACATCTTGATATCTGTGCCTGACGTCATATCCCACTTTCATGATATTTCAGAAGAATGCAACCGAATCCTACAGTATCAGACAGTCGCTGTGGCGGAATGTAAACGCTCTGTTGAGAAAAGTTTGAAAGAGTGTCGGGAAGAGAAAGAAAACCTTGGCGTGTTGCTGCGGGTGTCGCACAATGAAAATAATGCGGTGAGTCGAGCGTTTTAAACGCATTGCTAGAAATTATATAGAAATGCTAGTTTTCATCGCAAGGCCCGAGTACATAACCTCCTTTAACTACGTAGTAAACTTTTGCTCTGATTCTTTCCTAAAGTAAAATTTTAAAAGCTTCGCTGATCATTAAAGACGAGATATTGTGGCCACTCATATTAACATTCACGTAGGATTATAATTAATGAAAATTTTTTAGATCCCTATTAATTATTACCCATCTAATTATTATTTGTCAGCTTACAAGAATATAACATTAGGGCAGCTCATTATCGTAACGTCGGTGCGGTCAACATCCGGTTATATTAGTCGGATCATTTAACAATTAATTAAATACGCGAAATAATTAATTCATGGTACGTATATGTATACATATATGTATACAGAGTGTGTCAGCTAAGATGCACGTTAGCGGTTTGCTGTGAAATGGTGCACGATTTTGAAAATCTGATGTGATGGCCGTTGTATATTTTTTTATTGAGCATCGATTGCGTATATTATTATCGTTTGTTTAATTTCCGTTCGCAATTAAAAGATTATATTAGCTATTTTATATAATATGCAAAAAAAAGTTAAATACAAAAGCTATGGAGCAAGAAAAAAAAATCTTATAATGTCCACTGGTTGTTGGTTTCGGAAAACTCAGGCAGATGGCGCTGTCGAGCACCCGCAATGTTTCCGGAAAATTCAGCTAGAGGGCGTGGAACGAGAATTCGAGAAATTATCTCCTACAATTGCATTTTCCTGGGGAGCATTTTTGTTAGTTCAGAAAATTTCACCAGATGGCGCTGTTATGCACTAATTACAAATAGTAGGGAAAGTATCAACAGAGACGAGTAGGGAGATGTACAACGCTACGGTTTTAGGCGATACCAAAAACATGGCGCTAAACCGTAGTAGAAAGTCCGGGACTAGAATTTTGTTAGGTCATTTATTTTCATCGCCTTCGTTGACAAAGCATATTCCGTCGCAGCCAAGGTAAACGAACGCGTTGCTTGGCGAGCAGAGATTCTTCGCTACTCACAATTGGTTTTCAAACCAACCCTTACAACGAAACCGGGAAACATAGAACTTCTCAAGAAATCCTGAAAAAGCCTATTGTTGAAACATTTTTAAGACATTTTTAAGAAAGTGCAGTGCCAACTTGATACCCGTGTAACACCTCCATTTTTACTAAATATTATTGGATTTTGATTTACTTTCAAAATTTATTCAAAATATAAAATTGAAGCTAAATCAAAATCTCGCAGAATATACGGAGTAGATAAAAATTGAATTGAAATTGTAGAATATCGAAAATAAATTAAACAAAACGTTAATAAAAACGTATTAATAAATTAATAAAAACGTTCAAATTGAAATATTAAAAATAAATTAGGTGTTTGGAACATTAAAATAATTAAATAAATGAATAAAGTGAAATATGAACAGTTAGAAATCGGAAATTATGGCCAAGCATATTTAGAAGTACTGGAAGTTGCCCAAAAT
>NW_014333709.1:0-4854 GCF_000341935.2 Cephus cinctus | reverse complement strand
TAATTAAATACGGGAAGCAGCAGTAACATAAAAGAGTAGAGAAAACGTTGTAGGAAATGTTGAAAATATGATTAAAATGATGGGCCAGTGCTAGATCATATAATAGGAAAACATGTAGTGACTTATGTACTTGGCCTCAATAATATGATATCAATTCTTTTTGTTAGAGGAATTCATAGCAATCCTGTACTTGGCGTAGTTTTTTACACGTAAGTGTTTTTTGGGGATCCTCTATACCTCACATACAGGTCAGAGAGAGATAGGGATAGAAAACAAACATAGGACGATTCTTAGACAATTCTTTTCCTACAATATGGACAATTGATTGAGACTGTCAATCACTGGGTAATTGATATCGATTATAAAACTGTTGTACCGATTATCGATTATTCAATAAATTTTTGTTATTTTATGTTACTTTACCAACCTGTGTCGACTAAATTCTTAAAGACGCCAGCCCCGAGCACTTACCTACATCCCATTTCGTACACTCATAAGGAGCGTACGAAATTGCACTATCGACGAACGTGACAATTGGCGCCCAACGTGGGGCCGGCGCAACTAAAAAAAGGCTTAATTATCGAAACAAGTGAGAACTTTAGATATGGCTAAGAATAAGGAACACAATTCCCAAGACACAGGGTATCAAACTCATCGACCTCTCGATGAAACCGAGAAATTATTTGCCAGTACTGCACTCGAACAAACCGGGGAAAATCGAAGAAACCCCGTCGTTCGATTTGCAGAGTCTGAGGATATTATTATGGACAGTCACGTGGATACACATCCAAGAAACAACATAAATAGGAACCCGGCAACAGGGGTGAACCTAGCAAGTGAGTCAGAGTTGGCGGAAATCCTCGCACAAAGTCCTGTAAATCCGGACATAAATGCAAAAACGCTTATCGAGTTGAGACATAGGATACGCGATCTAGAACGCGATAATCACGAATTGAGAAAAATCATTGAAGAAAGACTACCATGAAATCTACTAGAATTGATACAAGCAGAAATGCAGAAGTCAGGACAAGAGCACCAAGAAGCTCACCAAAGGCAGCAGGTAGATCTAGCAAGCACAAGGATAAACATCGCGGATCTAGATATCAAACACCATAAATTGGGTAATATTATACAAGATCTCAGGGAACAAATAGAGAGGATTTCACACCACGAAGTCCACAGAGGAAATCCACCGATAGAAAGACAAAATGTCACAGGAATTAGGCCAAACGAGAGTTTAGGAATCAGCTTTTTAAGACCTAATGCAATATCCATAAAACCACAGACATTCAAGGGCACAAGTAACGAGCGTCCGCTCACATACTTGAAGAAAATATCAGGTTATTTGAAGCCAACTCAGGCCCAAGGAGAGACTTACGTTTCATTGTGGGCAATAGTCTAGATGGAACGGCGTAAGATTGGTGACAGATACAGGAAGACAATGTCAGTTCCGTCAAAGAGTTTGAGGAAAAATTTAAGCAAGAAATAAGACTACCCGGGTAGAAATTCTAGTACGGCCCCGTTCAGGGAGTGATCAGGTTGCCTGACTGCCTCAATAGGGCACTTTTAGGGCAGCCTGATCACGTCCTGACTCGAATTGTAACGTTGTGTCACATATGGCCCTGATGAGGATGCCTGACCGGGCCGTTTTAATGTTGCCCTAATTACTTTATATATATTTTTTTGTTACGGGAAGGTTAGTACATTGCAAAGCCGTGAATATATTTTATTGTTTTTTTGTTTATTGATTGGATTTTAAATATTATCGTTATATATATAGAAACACTTCAAAGTAATAATATTACGCGCTTATATGTGAGTGTATGTTTTATAATATTATTACTCCTTTGGTATCTATATATATATATATATATATTGCGACGTAAGAAATTCGATCTCGCCTCGGGCCCCACGTTGGGCGCCAAATTTTGCGACGATAATACAAATGAAAACCGATAAGGTGGATCTTACGTCAGCAAAAACGACCCGCAATGGTCCTCTCTCTCTACCTCCTTTCACCAACACGAAAACACGGGTTGGGCGCCAGGTATCCCTCGCGGGAGTACCACGAGTGCAACGCACTCTCTTTGTCACTAAATAAATCTACCCAATTCGGAATAGGCCGGGTTACGCTAAAACTAAACACTAATATAACGGAAACGAGGACCACGCCAACAACCTAAGACGGGTGTCTCGTTCACAAAATGATCACCAAGAATCTAACGGATCCGGGGGCGACGCCAACAGTCCTAAGACGTGCCACCCGTTCACAAAGTCACTAAACCTAATCTCACTACGAGATGCACCAAGGGACAACGGCCGATCCGTAAGATGTCCACCAAGCAGCGGAGGAGAGAGAGTCGCTAAAAAGTAATACACCAAATGCCCTGTCCGGTGGCTAGCTAGTCGGAAGCGTCGTGGCGTTCAGGCAGGGAACAGAGGCATGACAATATAAAGCAGGAAAAACACTATATCGATTTAACGCACCAGAGCTATATTTTAGAACGAGCAATCACAAGCCATTAGAAAGATAGTCAAAAGCAAATTCACACAAGCCAGAAACATGCGGCAGAAGAAAGTAGCAGACAAGAGCGGTGCAAAGCAAAACAATACAAATGAACAAAAGTCTTACACTAAATTAACAAAGCCAAGGAAAAGATTCTATATAAACCAAAGTGAAGTTAATTTACAGAGATTACTATAATATACACGCGGAAAGAAAAACGTAAGCATAGGTAAGCAAGCAATAGAATGAGCATCAATCGGAGAAACATAAGCAAGAAAATCTACTAATTATATCGATAGAACGTCGCTAAGGTGATTCTATATAATTCCAAAAACGTAAAGTCTACTGATTTTAACGGTACAAGGTTCGCCAACTAAATAATACGCTCTAATGAATTTACTTAAATGCGGAAAGAATACACTAAAGATCGAGCTTAAACTAACGCGGAAAGAATAACGCAAAAGACGCTAACAATGCGGAACGAAACCACGAACATCGATCGGATATATAATATTAGACCATAGTCTTCGAAATCAAATAGAATAGGGTATTCTAAGGCATACAGCGATCTACGGCGTTTCGCATAGAGTAGCACGGCGGCTATCGCGCGGTAGACGGCGCACGCGTGAGCGGCGAGCTCGGCGAGTTTGTAGGCGCGGGCTCAGCGTGTATTCGCGGGGAGCGGTGAGGCTCGTGACGCGCTCGCGGCACAGGGCCGTCCCTAGCAATTCGACTAGAATACCTTTTGGGAGACTATACAGATGGTTCTAATATTTTCACGAACGACGCGAAATAAATAGGACGAATCACGAACGCCAAAGAACACACGAATAAATAAGAATCATGAACTAAAATTCCGGCGCAATTGCTACTACAAGTCTCTAGATTTTAACAGAGTTTTACGCGAATAGGAAAGAGTCAATCGCAACACTAGGAGATTCAAGAAGTAACAGCAAAGCACGCGACAAATACAAAATACAGCATAGATAACACCAAGAAATCACATAAATAGCGAGAGCATACGATATAATTATTATCACTAAAAGCATCCTATAGTTGCCTGTTTAAACCCTTTTTCATACTATTAATTTACTGCAAAATACTAATGGTGTCTATTAATTGACCGTGTTCAGAAGGAACAGCAAATACGGCCAGTGAAAACACACGAGGTCGCCGCGAGGGTCGAGCGTGTATCTCGAGAACAAAGGATCTCTATGACTCTAGTAGGCCAGAACGGCGCTCAATATTCAGCCAGTAAATAATTCCAAAAATCTATAAGCAACGAATAGCAACTAGAAGATGCGAGACATTAATAAATTATAATATAGAATATCGCCTGAAAGCGCGGCGTTACCGGAAGATTTGACTATAAGAGAAAACTTAATTTAGAGACAGATTCCAGTATAGAGTTTACGTTAGAGCCTCATGCGGCAAAAATCAAACAAACAGAAAATTTATCCAAAGATATCACTAAATCGCAAAGCCCAGCACTATCGTCCTTTTTGCTAGCCCGATGCGGAAAGACATTCACATCGGGACTCTCAAAATCGGAGAGACTTCCGTTGAGGCAGACGGCCTTAACGGTAAATTGTCGCTAACACCAAGAAACTATTTCGCCAATTTATAATGGTAGTCAAGGGTCTCACCAAATATCGTAGCAGCAAAGTATGAGTGCGTAGTTCTAAAGGGCCAGAAGGGCTTCCTTCCTTCCTTCCTTCCTTCCTTCCTTCCTTCCTTCCTTCCTTCCTTCCTTCCTTCCTTCCTTCCTTCCTTCCTTCCTTCCTTCCTTCCTTCCTTCCTTCCTTCCTTCCTTCCTTCCTTCCTTCCTTCCTTCCTTCCTTCCTTCCTTCCTTCCTTCCTTCCTTCCTTCCTTCCTTCCTTCCTTCCTTCCTTCCTTCCTTCCTTCCTTCCTTCCTTCCTTCCTTCCTTCCTTCCTTCCTTCCTTCCTTCCTTCCTTCCTTCCTTCCTTCCTTCCTTCCTTCCTTCCTTCCTTCCTTCCTTCCTTCCTTCCTTCCTTCCTTCCTTCCTTCCTTCCTTCCTTCCTTCCTTCCTTCCTTCCTTCCTTCCTTCCTTCCTTCCTTCCTTCCTTCCTTCCTTCCTTCCTTCCTTCCTTCCTTCCTTCCTTCCTTCCTTCCTTCCTTCCTTCCTTCCTTCCTTCCTTCCTTCCTTCCTTCCTTCCTTCCTTCCTTCCTTCCTTACTCCGCCAAGAAGAAAAGAGACAGATAGGTAAACGGCGACTCCGCCAAAATAGAAAAGAGGAAAAATCGATAAACGGCGACTCCGCCAAGAGAGTTGAGAAAAAGATTAATAAACGGCGACACCGCCAATGTGGAAAGAGACAGATCGAG
>NW_014333708.1:0-1403 GCF_000341935.2 Cephus cinctus | reverse complement strand
TCCTAGACTGTTCCAAAAATATTCCAGATGGTCCTAGTCTGTTCCAGACTGCCCCAGACTGTTCCTAAACAATCGCAGCCGGTCCCAGGCGGTCCCAGACAGCCCCATACTGTTCAAAAAAAGTCCCAGTCGGTTCCAGTCTGCCCCAGACTGCCCTAGGTCCCAGACAGTCCCAGAGAGTCCCAGACTGTTCCAAAAATATCCCAGACTGTCCCACACAGTCCCAGGCTGTTCCAAAAAAATTCAAGTCAGTCCCAGTCTGTCCCAGACTGGCCTAGACGGTTCCAAAAATGACCCAGTCGGTCCCAGAATGTCCCAGACAGTCCCAGGCTGTTCCAAAAATATCCCAGTCTGTCCCAGACTGTACCAGACAGTCCCAGGCTGTTGCAAAAATATCCCAGTCTGTCCCAGACCGTCCGAGACAGTCCCAGACTGTTCCAAAATAATACCAGTCGGTCGCAGTCTGTCCGAGACTGTCCTAGACTGTTCCAGAAATATCGCAGGCGGTCCCAGACTGTCCCAGACAGTCACAGGATGTTCCAAAAATATCCCTGACGGTCCCAGTCTGTCCCAGACTGTCCGAGACTGTTCCAAAAAAATTCCAGACCATCGCAGTCTGTCCCAGACGGCCCAGACTGTCCCAGACTGTCCCAGACTGTTCCAGAAGAATCCCAGTCGGTCCCAATGGGTCCCAGACAGTCCCAGAGAGTCCCAGACTGTTCCAAAAATATCACAGACTGTCCCACACAGTCCCAGGTTGTTCCAAAAATATTCCTGTCTGTTCAAGACATTTTCAGACAGCACCAGACTGCTCTAAAAAAATCCCAGTCGGTCCAAGTCTGTCTGAGACTGTCTTAGACTGTTCCAAAAATATCCCAGGCGGTCCCAGACTGTCCCACACTGTCCCAGACTGTCCCACACAGTACCAGGCTGTTCCAAAAATATCACAGTCTGTTTCAGACGGTCCCAGACAGCCACAGACTGTTCCACAAAAATTCCGGTCGGTCCCGGTCTGTCCCAGATTGTCCTAGACTGTTCCAAAAATATCCCAGTCGGTCCCAGTCTGTCCCGGACGGTCCCAGACAGTCTCAGACTGTTACAAAAAAATGCCAGACCATCGCAGTCTGTCCCAGACGGCCCAGACTGTCCCAGACTGTCCCAGACTGTTCCAGAAGAATCCCAGTCGGTCCCAATGGGTCCCAGACAGTCCCAGAGAGTCCCAGACTGTTCCAAAAATATCACAGACTGTCCCACACAGTCCCAGGTTGTTCCAAAAATATTCCTGTCTGTTCAAGACATTTTCAGACAGCACCAGACTGCTCTAAAAAAATCCCAGTCGGTCCAAGTCTGTCTGAGACTGTCTTAGACTGTTCCAAAAATATCCCAGGCGGTCCCAGACTGTC
>NW_014333707.1:9145-12481 GCF_000341935.2 Cephus cinctus | reverse complement strand
TAGTCGAGGTCCCCTCACGCTGGTCGGCCAAATAACAACATACGGGAATATTCGGATTACAACGCCGTACTTGTACTCGGCATTGCCACTTTCCGAATTTCTATTTCCCACATGTTTCTTCCATACTGTAGCGTCAGCGTGGCTAGTTTTGTCTCCGGTGAATTATTTCGGTAGGCCGTTATCCCCGGCCGTCACCGAGTCCGATCTTTCTCGACACGCTGTTTTCGTCGATTCAGTTCACCTGGCTCCTGTACTGGCGAGACCAATCCCTGGTCTGCCATTCCTCTAGCCGCTGGTCAGAGACCGCCTGGAATACGCACTGGTCTTACACCTCTGACCATTCCACTTCGAGCCTGCGGGAAGAATCCGTTTTCTATCGGCCTCTTCCCTCCGATGCTCGTTTCGGGGATACCATTTCCGGCGGTATTTTCCCATCCTATCGCGGCCGACTATCCAGTGGCCGCTTTCCAATGTTCTGCGACGAGACGCTTAGGCCGCCACCGATCCTCTCACGGCAGTGTCCTACCTCGCATCCGGTCGCGGAACGACGCAGTCGCAGAACGACGCGGTCGCGCTCCGACGAAACCATCGGCGCCGGCCCGCTCTCAAGTTCCGCTTGCAGTAGCGTAGGTAATCCCTGCTCCTTCTTCTATCCGTGGCGTTCGGTGCTTGGCATCCTGGAGGCCCTCTGCTCTCTCCCGGGGACCGGACGTCTTGGTCACTCTCACAGTGCGCTGGAATACTCATCAGCTTCTGTCTGCTACCATGACCATCGCGATGGATCTGCCGTCCTCTCCGGCTGACCCTTTCAGCGGACGTCGGTCTTTTCCAAATCCGGGGAGTATTCCTCCTGCCACATGACTCAAACGTTCCTCTGTTCCTGGGCTACCTCCCAGAGAGTGTCGGTGAGCCCTACCCGGTCTATCCGCCTACGGATCCCACGGCCTTGGGCTCGCCGAACTTCCACGGTTTTTCTCCCGAGGCCAGTCGAACTTTCCTTGCCCTGGCTGGACGTCTCCTAGTCGAGGTCCCCTCACGCTGGTCGGCCAAATAACAACATACGGGAATGTTCGGATTGCAACGCCGTACTTGTACTCGGCATTGCCACTTTCCGAATTTTTATTTCCCACATGTTTCTTCCATACAGTAGCGTCAGCGTGGCTAGTTTTGTCTCCGGTGAACTTTTTCGGTAGGCCTTTTTCCCCGGCCGTCTCCGAGTCCGATTTTTCTCGACACGCTATTTTCGTCGACTCAGTTCACCTGGCTCCTGTACTGGCGAGACCAATCCCTGGTCTGCCATTCCTCTAGCCGCTGGTCAGAGACCGCCTGGAATACGCACTGGTCTTACACCTCTGACCATTCCACTTCGAGCCTGCGGGAAGAATCCGTTTCCTATCGGCCTCTTCCCTCCGATGCTCGTTTCGGGGATACCATTTCCGGCGGTATTTTCCCATCCTATCGCGGCCGACTATCCAGTGGCCGCTTTCCAATGTTCTACGACAAGACGCTTAGGCCGCCACCGATCCTCTCACGGCAGTGTCCTACCTCGCATCCGGTCGCGGAACGACGCAGTCGCAGAACGACGCGGTCGCGCTCCGACGAAACCATCGGCGCTGGCCCGCTCTCAAGTTCCGCTTGCAGTAGCGTAGGTAATAACTGCTCCTTCTTCTATCCGTGGCGTTCGGTGCTTGGCATCCTGGAGGCCCTCTGCTCTCTCCCGGGGACCGGACGTCTTGGTCACTCTCACAGTGCGCTGGAATACTCATCAGCTTCTGTCTGCTACCATGACCATCGCGATGGATCTGCCGTCCTCTCCGGCTGACCCTTTCAGCGGACGTCGGTCTTTTCCAAATCCGGGGAGTATTCCTCCTGCCACATGACTCAAACGTTCCTCTGTTCCTGGGCTACCTCCCAGAGAGTGTCGGTGAGCCCTACCCGGTCTATCCGCCTACGGATCCCACGACCTTGGGCTCGCCGAACTTCCACGGTTTTTCTCTCGAGGCCAGTCGAACTTTCCTTGCCCTGGCTGGCCTTCCACTGGTCACCTGCTGGACGGATCAGGCCTCTCATACGGAGGGGTGGGTCATGCGACCACCATTCCCAGGTGTCTGCGATGATCCCATTTTCCAGCTAGGCGAAACCCTTCCTTGCGATCCCAACACGCAGGAATTATCAAGGGTTGGCCGACCTTGGCCTTGGTCCCGGCCGATGTCCACCTCCGGTGAACACCAGAGAGCGCTCCGGCCCTCTACCTGGAGCCGGATGTTTCACGTAACCGAGCGCGTACCCTCAGGTTGGATGACGGATTCCGGTTCGCCTGCTATCCGCAAGGCTAGTCCGCTCTAGCCGTCCATCCCCTGCATCGCAACTCCTCTGGCTAACGGAAACTGCTGCGTCCCTTATGGCCCTCACATTCGCCGAGCTATTACCTCTGCCTCGTGAACCATGACGTAAAGATCCTACCTTACTGGTTCCCCACGAGGTTGTCTTCAGGCCTGTCCAGGTTCATCCCGATTCCTTTATCCCGTCAGGAGAACCTCCTGCCCTGACCCCGTCGATGAAGTCACCTCGCTTCCATTTGGAGAGGGGGAATTCTGTTCCTGGTGCCGAAATGCCTCAATCTCGCTCTCCACGGACAATCCGCATAAAATGTCTGGAATCCCCAGGTCGAGTTCTGAGGCCCCGCGCAGCTTCCCTTTGGAGCTGGGGAGGTTTCCCCCGAGTACTCCACGTACTCCGGCGGAGGCAGCACTTGCTCCTAGTGTGCACTCCTCTTGCCGTTTCCCGACCGGTAACCAGAACATCTCGGGCACGTTCTACGTTCCACTCCGGGAGCGCCGCAACGGATGCAGAAAGGCCATTATAGGGATATTCGCAATCCGGGTGGCGATGTCCGGCCCGACCGCAATCCCAACATGCTGGTCGGCCGCCGTATCGTCCACCAGCTCCCACTTCCTTTCCGTCACCCGGCGTCGGAGTACCCTTTTTGCTGTCCCTCGTGTGGAGATGAGTCAAGCGTCGGCGACATCCTTCATGTACTACCCAGGTACGCAATGGCGTAGAATCCCGTCTCCGGATCGCGCGGACGAGCCAGCCGCCGCTGAGATGGCGAATGCTGCACTCAGTCCTCTCCCCTTCCCGTTCCGTCCGAGAAGGACTCCTACTTTCCGGAGTATCAAAGTCCTCGATCGACCAATCCCTTTCTGGTCGATTAGGATAGTTTCCTACGCTGTTCCTTTTAAACACGTTTCGGTACGGCAGCTTCTCCCTCCCCGGGCTTCCCTATCCGGCCCTAGAGGTCTGCGCGTTTCCGTCCTATCGCGTTTAAAGGGCGCT
>NW_014333707.1:3168-9103 GCF_000341935.2 Cephus cinctus | reverse complement strand
TCACACACTCGGCCACGCACTGGCACTAGACTATCCCAAAAAAACCCGGGAGCCATGATTCTCTGCGAGAGATCCCGATAATCGCAATCCGCGATTATCCGATAGCTCCGCTATCGCCCGAGCACGGAAGAAGGACTTCTTTTTTCGCGGTCCGCCGGACACCCGTGTCCTTACACGCGGACTCCCCGCGACACACTCTCTTTATCCTACCTACCGCTCTTCGCGGTAGGTCAAAAATCAAAACAAATCTCCTCTCCGGCGCCCTCCCCGCGGACTCGCAAACCGTAGCCGATCAAAGTTCCCGGGGTACCGGCAGTGCGTCCTGGCGGTTGAGCACCCCTTGCTTGCGGGCTCTCAACCCAAAAGGGCTACGTGCCTCCGCCGCCAGTCCACTACTTTCCCCCGTTCCCTCCTCCCAACCACGGACCTACGAACTCTTTGGAGATGGAGGCTGGAGGCACTGCCGTGCTGCCGGCAGCGCGCGGAGGTGCGGGACTTCTGTAACGTGTCGTCCTGACGCCACGTTACACCGTCTAAATATTATTTATGCTATTAAAACATGAAACAGCGTAACATAGGTGTTTGTCACAGGTAGGATCTCGGGAAGAAGAAACATTCGGTGTTTGACGTACCAATTTATTGCATATATACGATGTAATGTAATACAATATTTGTAGACTAATATAATCATATATTTAATGAATCTTAAGTTAACTAGGTGAACCAATAAGCAATAAGTTGATAATTAAGAAAAAAAAAAGGGATGAGACGTCAGTTCCGAACTCGAGATTCTCGGACGTTGACCCAGCACCAAGCACGTACGCTACCGAGCCATTGTGCTGTAGAAATTGGAAACTTTATATTTCTGTAGTTACTCACGTTCGAGGGTTTGTTTAAAGTTTTATTTGCTCACTCTATTATTTACAAAGCTTCATATGGATATTAAGGGAATTAACATCGGCAAAATTTACTACCTCATTACTACGGTTTATGTAATATGCAGTAAGAAAGGGTGGATTCAAGTCTCCCTATTTGAGTGTTCACCCGGTTTAAAATTGTGGAACTCGAGGAACACAAGAATTCATTCGACCAATCAAAAACGTGGAACTGCTTCGAGGGCTCTCCGCTAAGGTGGCGCGCCGAAACCAGTGAAAAATTGAGACCACCAAAAACAGGCTCATTGGCAATCTCCCTACTCATCTCTGGTGCTACTTTCCGTGATTCCAAAGTGAAGGCGTGTGGTAGCATCATGCGAGAACAAAACACTACGCAGTGTGAGAAGTGCGTGCGAGAAATAGAATTGGGCTGATATGCGCATGCGCAGCATTTTTATTGTATCCTTAGGGCTCATTCAGACCGAAAGCAGCGGGAAGCGGGAAGGGAGCAGCGGAATCTTGGCCGCGAAACTAGATTTTCTACCTTTTGATATTAGGTAGTCGTATGAAAGCATTAAGAAATAATTTATTTACCTTAATTACGTATATAGAGTCAAGTATACTGCATTGAAAATAGTAATACATAATTTTTCTTAAAACATGACTTCATTACTAAGCAGATTCCAATGCTTGGACTGCGATTTTGGAAAGTTGATCAACGTTCTACTTTCCGTAGCAGCGACATAGCAAAAAGATGATGGCAACCCTACTTCACGTCATAGTTCATGTTTGAATTAAATTTTGAATTCGGCATCAGACGAAATGTGTATAGCCCGTGGTATAGCCTGGTTGTATGTTACATGCATGTAATCTCCTTTGTTACAATTTAACATCACGACCAATCACAATATGCCTATGCGTATGTACGATGGAAAGGTACTACTCTATCCTAAAGTTTCAAGCTGCTTGCTGTTCGGTTCTCGCTTCCCGCTGCTTTCGGTCTGAATGAGCCCTTAGTTATAATGTAACGCTCCGAGCGCCTAATTCCGCGTTATGCTTGAAAATCCCACTCGATGTTCCTTGCTGCTGGGTTCCGTTGGTAAAGAGTGGAAACTCACCTTGTGAATTTGGAAGGATATTTACGAAATAAAAGTGAATATTAAGATATAAACGTATTGTAATGCAACAGAGCGTATTTTTATTTTATTTTATTATGGGCACGAACGCAATGTTTTTGTTTTGATTAGATAATTCCTGATGATGGAATCCGCCACGTGCGATTGAGCCACAGACATTCTGAGGGAAAACAAACCCAAGACCAAAACATTGCGGGTCTCTTTAAACTTTACGCGGGAAGATATTTTAAATCACCCTAAGTAGATAGTATAAGCGGGTCTCATAGATGGGACAACGCAACAATAGAAGAAATTCAATGTCAGCATTAACGTACGCTCCGCGAGTATAAAAGCCGAGCGAAATGGCGATAAGATATTCATTCGATCATTACACCTCCTACGGTGAAGCTCGAGACAGAAAAGTTCAGGATTTGAAAGTAATTAAGTATAGGAGTTCGAATCCTCCCTGAATAGTCTGGACGGGTTCGTTGGAGTCATAGCGCCTCCAAACGATACCTACCAGCTAAGGCGGGGACGAGAAGAATAAAAACGGTCACGGGCATTGGAAAAACCACCCGACCACCTTGCCTCTCAAGTCTCCTATACCAACTTACCTACAGATACCTCGTCAGCGGGTGGATAGCACCACCGACAGCTGTACAAGGTTTCCTAATCCAAAGAACCACTGAATCAAGAGACGACATTGGCGGACAACATTGCGTTGCCACGCCATACTGAATGTCTTCCTAAAAAATTTGATTGGCGACCAATATAGCATTGTGAACCAGATCTCATTCAAATACCAGGTGACTGTGTGACATTGGCGGATAGCATTACGCTAGCTTAGCTATATGCCCCACATAAATCATACCTAATACCTATTAAAACGATTCTTGGTAAACCATTTAGCGCGGCAAGCTATAGGATCGGTTTAATAAATCCATGATCCACTCTTCCACGAGAGATAAGGATAAAATATAAAATTGAAGTAGGACGGACGCTCTCGAGCTTGACTCAGGGAACCGTAAATAATTAATTGTAACCAGATACACCGTGTCTTTTTAATAAACAAAAAAGAAGTTAAAAGGAATATAAACGGGTTGGTTGAATCACACACCCAAAAATCCTATTCGTCCGCTCAGAGCACGAGCTCATTAACGAAAATCACGTCCATCACGTGGTGAAACATAGGGATTCACCACCGTGCACTAAAGGTGATACCAGTGCCCAACGTGAGGTACGGGGAGTAGGTAACATTGGCGCCCAACGTGGGGCGGCTAAAAAATAAGTGGTCAAGGGGGAAAAAGGGGTCAAGGGTCAATCAAGGAAAAAAAAACAATAATCAAAAATGAGTGAGAACGAGGAAGCTACCAACATCATCACAGCAGAATCGGTGACACCCACACGGACAACAATGGCGACGACTGCTAGTTCAGCAAGCACCCCTGTGAATACAGCAGAGGGAACATCCGAACAAACGATGACATCTGAGGGTACTACCGCTACAACGACCACTACTACAGCGACAACAGCAAGTACGTCCATACTCCCTCAACAGGAAGGAGAAGGGATGATATACGTGACAAGGGAAATTTTCGTCGATTCTTTCACTACGGACGCACACGATCTCTGGACAAATCAGGAACATGCATTGGAACCAGGAAGAACGACTCTCGATAGGGAACTAAACGCCAATACGCAACAGCCAACCAGGGAACCAGAAGGCTTACTCCGAGGAGTCTTCGAGGAAATAAAGAATACAATAAGTAGCCAAATAGCAACAACGAATAGCCGAGTATCTACGTTGGCACAATCATTCGACGAAAGAATTCAAAGACATCAAATTTTGATGGAAGGCCGAATAAGGAGCGCCTTGACAATAAACGAAACGAAGGATCAACAGGATATGGCAAATCTTATGCGCCAGATGATGCAACTCGTAAGGCCAAGCGCACCCAGGGCAACCCAGCGGTTGTCTGATGATACTATACCCATCAGTCAAGCATGCAGTACGCAGGCTGACCAACAGAGATTACGATTTCCTATACATCAAAGTATCCATGTCGGGAGGGATGTGCCAAGACTCAGAAACCATGATGTAGAGGACACATGACATGAAAATGACAAACATGTAAATCGTTGTAGATCACCATGCAACGAAAAGAGAATTTCACCATCGAGGAAAAAGCGTTAGTCGTAAGTAGTTATAAGCCACTTCTGGCCGTCACAACAAACCCCCACCACTGTCCCCTGTGAGTCATGGAGCGCGCAGCGCACTGACCCCCCCGTACCGCACTATGGCGTCACCCCCTCGCCTATGTGGTCGGCTCTCCACACCGCTAACCTATGTTGTTGCTCCCCCACCATGCGGACCTGGTCCTAAGGCCCGAAACTCAGTAGCAGCGGCCTTGCATGCCCCCAGAGGCCTATCACGGTCGGTAATTATGCATTGACCGCCGGCCGGTAACTTTTTAATTATCCTAAGGAGATAAGTGTACCCGTGGTAAAATAGAACACCGTATTTTGCAAGACACATTATGTATATTATAAAGCTGTAGCGCATGATACATTTTCGATTATTACCGTATTGTTGACGCGAATCTGCTTTAAGTCGTAAAAACGTATCCTGATTAATTGGTAAGGTTTGGTCCCCGATTCTGCCCGTTTCCCAAGCCGCGCGACATTTTCCGAACAATGATGTAATCAGGGTTCAGACCGTCTCTGAAGAAAGTCTTTATCTCGGCGAAGTGAAAATCCCTGCAGGTGTACGGCAGCGTCGAATAACAACAACGTACAGCGGAATACGCTTAATGCTTTATAAATTATTGAGAAGATATAGGGTGATGGAGGTGTAGGAAACAAAAGAAAAACAGTTTCTTTTCTTTAATAAAAATATATTATACACATTTTGCAAGAAACATCAAGCGTACAGTTTTTTTAAGAAAATAAGCCCTATGCATGGCTGTTCTGGTCCTCCATGGTGCTCCGCACGAAGGAAAGGTACTCGTGGTTATACAGGGACAGCAGCTCCAACAATAATTGATTAAGCGCCGGTGACCACAGGCCTTTCTTCTCCAGAACCAACCGAAGATCGCCCAATATGTTGTCCCTGGAGGAGGTGTGATTACGCGAAAGCTGCGTCACACTGTGGTGCCTGAGAGCCATGCGAGCGTACGAGACAGCACTACGCACTCTGGAGAAACGATTTAGTTTGACAGAATTTATTGGATGTGTTACCCTGACGACGCGGGATGGTCCACCGCGCCTAAAATATGAGGAATACCGGACAAGCGTGGTCAGCATGCCTGGCGGCCTTTACGCGTACCTAGAGGCACTCGATGATACGTGGGAAACCTATACACCCCATTACGTTTACAACGATGCGGAGGGGGAGTACGCTGAAGGATCGAATAATTTGGTGGCCTTTACGCGTACCTAGAGGCACTCGATGATACGTGGGAAACCTATACACCCCATGACGTTTACAATGATGAGGAGGGGGAATACGCTGAAGGATCGAATAATTTGGCGTACTACGTAATGGACACACGAACAGCATCCCGGCGCAACATCGGGCGCCGCAACATATACGGTGTACGGCTATTTTTCGTGAGGCGAGCTGCGAAACACTGCTGCGGGAAGACCGTGACGGAAAAGATATCAGCGTACAGCTTATCGGTGGTGATATCGATGAGTTCGATGTTGTAAAAGACTGGTGCGATCTGCTGGCACCAGTTGATTGTAATTAGTAAATATAAATAAAGTAAAAAAAAAATAACTATGTACTGTGACGTGATTTTTCTCCCTCAAACCGCCTCGTAGCAAGACGATCCGATTGCGCCACAAATGTAAGGGGCGAGACTCTGAAGTTTTCCCGGGAAAACGCAAGGAGGAAATCCCTACGATAGGAAAAGCCAAATGGGCGCCAGACGCAGCGTTGCGTCA
>NW_014333707.1:0-1561 GCF_000341935.2 Cephus cinctus | reverse complement strand
TAATTATTCCGAGGTTCAATTGCATGAACGTACGGGAAGCGTAGTTCATTGGTTCTTACGATCACGATTCAGCGTCACCGATAACGTTGATACTAAACACACTTAAGGGGAGAGACTATATAAAAGTTCACGCTAAGGCACGGAATCTTTTCCTCTGGCGAAACGCGAACTGCTCCTCGGTCGAAGCCGGGAGAATAATTACGAAACTATAAAGGGACTAAGGCCCACTACGCACAGAGTACTCAAGATTTCGTCCTTCAGGGCGTCGAGACGCTTACCGTGAACGATACGAAGGCTGGATACAACGATACGATCTTCTTTAGTCTTTCTAATTGAAGCGAAACCACCGGCCAAGACTACTGTTGTCGCAAGAAGAACGCTTGAGGGTTCGTAGTCTTACCGGTCGGGGCTAGCTCCCTCGCGGTAAGTCTAGTGGGGGCCAATGGGCCAATCGCCTACGCGGATTATTTCAGCCAATCCGAATTGTAATTGATAAATATAAATAAAGTAAGAAAAAAACCCATGTACACAGAGTAGTAGTATGATTCGTATCTCTAACCCTACACTACGATGGCAAGATGCTGATGCAACCTCGAACGGTGTACGTCAGCAGATCGCTGCAGCTCCCAACGCAACCACCTCTATACCGTTTTTTCCGTATTATGGATACGCCGTATTTCGTGATAGACGAACGATCGACCAATAATACATAATTTATTTTATTACGTCAGCAGATCGTTGCAGCTCCCAACGCAACACCTCTATACCGTTTTTTTTTTGCCGTATTATGGATACACCGTATTTCATGATCGGCGAACGAGCGACCAGCAATACATAATTTATTTTACGATTAAAACTTTTCTATCCGATTTTCCACGCATAACGATCCTACAAGAAAATCGTGACATTTTTGCTGATTCAGCTGTATCGTATAGTATTGTTTTGAAATTAATATCGCCACGGCTGTAAGACGTCCGCGGACTAGACGTACCCTGTTTTAGTTCGTATCACGACGTCTTGGCAGTTCGTCTGATCACTTACAGCATTCACCAGCTCTAAGCAAAGAAAACAAAATGTCATCGTTGGGTTATTCGCGATTGTATCCTCGATTTCGTCGAGACACGTCGCTTGAATACACCTAGAAACCCGAGATTATTTTCACCGGCGTGGTGTCGCGAGTTAAGATATTTCGGTTTTCGCACGCTAACGCGAAGATTGAAAAGTGTCTTTACCCATTGTACTCTGCGTGTGCTAGCCAGGGGTCATGAAAGAGGATATTTCAAAAACGATCCGTACATACTTTCTTTAGCCGTAGCATGTATCGGTAAACGCGGAGTGCGCGATAGCCACATCACCAGGGCTATTATAACCGATCATCGATTCCACGAAGGTATCTGCCCCCTGCCAGTAATAGCTCCTACATAATTTGCTTTTTTTTTTTAAATAAATCAAGAATTGACGCGCTTTCACCACGAAGTCGCCCCCGAGGAGCAGGAGCAGTTGCTCTTAGGGTGCCTTGATCATATAGAGGAGGTTTACCCGGAGCCCAGCACCAGCACGG
>NW_014333706.1:0-2125 GCF_000341935.2 Cephus cinctus | reverse complement strand
AATCTGGTCTTCGTACGTACGATTTAAGAATCTGCTTCTCCCCTCGTTCCCTCAGTCATAACCATCATAATCTGGTCTTCGTACGTACGATTTAAGAATCTGCTTCTCCCCTCGTTCTCTCAGTCATAACCATCACTCTTCTTCACTCTTTCTTTTTAACAATCTTCGTCTTTTCCCCTTCAACAACATCTTCCCTGTCTGCTGCCACCAAATGTTTCTACTCAATTTTCGAATCTCCTATTCCTTTCTATGTCTCCATCACTCTCCTCCTAGTATATCCTTAGAAACTAAATTTTTAAAATGTCTTTTGGAAAAAGAAAAGTTCAAAGTGACACATATAACATACAACACGTATGTTATATTGTAGTGATATATTTTAATATATCTCTAATGGTACTCTTATTGTTAACCTTTCGCAAGCCATATACTGTATACGTATACTGTATCATTATTGTATTTGTCGAATAAATTATCTTGCAACACTTATACACTTTTCGAATCTCCTATTCCTGCCTACATCTCCATCACTCTACTCCTAATATATCCTTAAAAACTAAGTTTTTAAAATGTCTTTTGGAAAAAGAAAAGTCCAAAGTGGTAGCGCATGTAACATAGCACACGTATATTATATTGTAGTGATATATTTTAATATATCTCTAATGGCATTGTTATTACAAATCTTTCGCGGGCTGTATGTGTATGTCTGTCTGTATGTCTGTACTTTGTATACTGTATCATTATTACGTTTGTCAAATAAATTATCTTGTAACACTTATACACGTTGATATTCTTTCGCCCTATGCGAATATCCCAGAGTAAGAATGAGTTCTGTCTCTCTCTTACACTCCTTCATTATAACAGCATCCTTTTCCTCCTTCTCTTACCTTATGCTTCGACACCTCTTTCCAGCTATGCTCCGTTCCATCTCTACCATATTATCCGTATTCTGACTTCGCTTTTCCTTTAGCAATACTACCTTGTAAAACAAAATGTTATTGCTTAGCCCTATGTTACCCCATATTCTTATTTAGTCTGTACATCGTGCCCTAATATTTGTTATCTTGAAAAGCATGCGGGTATATAGGCTTCAGTCTACTCTTGAATTTTGAAAATACTCGAAATTGCACCTTTGGGAGGCTGTACTTCGAAAACGGTTGGATCTGCGGCTTTTTCCTTTACTTTTCGGATCTTATTAATATTAACAAATTTGCATTAGTTCGAATTTTCACCGATAAGAGGGCAGCACCTCCTGGGCATGATATGTGGCGCCATCTCTGAGAGAAAGATTGAACTATCTCCGATAAAATAATTCCGAATTCAATTTAAAAATTCCATCGTCGAAATTTCAATGAATAAATCTTATTAAAGAATTCGCATTAGTTCGAATTTTCGCCGATAAGAGGGCAGCACCTCCTGGGCATGATATGTGGCGCCATCTCTGAGAGAAAGATTGAACTATCTCCGATAAAATAATTCCGAATTCAATTTAAAGCCGATAAGAGGGCAGCTCCTCCTGGGCATGATATGTGGCGCCATCTCTGAGAGAAAGATTGAACTTTCTCCGATAAAATGATTCTGAATTCAATTCAAAAATCCCATCGTCGAAATTCAATGAGTAAATCTTATTAAAGAATTCGCATTAGTTCGAATTTTCGCCGATAAGAGGGCAGCACCTCCTGGGCATGATATGTGGCGCCATCTCTGAGAGAAAGATTGAACTTTCTCCGATAAAATGATTCTGAATTCAATTCAAAAATCCCATCGTCGAAATTCAATGAGTAAATCTTATTAAAGAATTCGCATTAGTTCGAATTTTCGCCGATAAGAGGGCAGCACCTCCTGGGCATGATATGTGGCGCCATCTCTGAGAGAACGAGTAAACTTTCTCCAATAAGATAATTCCAAAAGTAATTCGAAAATCAGCTATATCACGCTGGTACAGATAAAACTGCGATAGGGCACTTTCAAAAAATCCCTTTACCTTTTGCAACATGCAGATGGAATGAAAGTAATGGCAGAGAAAATGCAGCATAGCCGAGAAGAGGTGTAGGTAGAAGCATAAGGTAAGAGAAGGAGGAAAAGGATGCTGTTATAATGGAGGAGTGTAAGAGAGAGACAGAACTCA
>NW_014333705.1:0-3222 GCF_000341935.2 Cephus cinctus | reverse complement strand
CGTCTTAGGACTGTTGGCGTCGCCCCCGGATCCGTTATATTCTTGGTGACAATTTTGTGAACGAGAGACCCGTCCTAGGTTGTTGGCGTGGTCCTCGCTTCCGCTATATATTGGTGTTTAGTTTTAGCGTAACCCGGCCTATTCCGAATTGGGTAGATTTATTTAGTGACAAAGAGAGTGCGTTGCACTCGTGGTACTCCCGCGAGGGATACCTGGCGCCCAACCCGTGTTTTCGTGTTGGTGATAGGAGGTAGAGAGAGAGAGGACCATTGCGGGTCGTTTTTGATGACGTAAGATACATCTTATCGGTTTTTGTTTTGTTTTTTTTTTTACGTCACAAAATTTGGCGCCCAACGTGGGGCCAGAGGTGAAATCGAAAATCTTATCGTCACAAAATTTGGCGCCCAACGTGGGGCCCGAGGCGAGATCGATTCTTATCGTCACAGTACATATTGGTTTGTATTCGGAAAATGTTGCTAACAACGTTCCGAATTCATTAATATGACCATCGTTCAACTGTCGACTTGCGGCGATCATTTGCACCTGTCGAACATTGTGAGAAGACTGTTTCGGAATGAACGTTCTGTTTTTGGTTGATTTGGGATCTCCAAGATTTTCTTGTAATCTATTCCCAGAGACTTGCTGTATATCTATTTTATTCAATGTACTAGCGCCATCAACAACGATAACTTTATTAGTATGAATACCTTTAGGGCTGGCCGTTCTTTTATTTTCACTTGTGTTTTTATTCAATGTACTAGCGCCATCAACGACGATAACTTTATTAGTATGAATACTTTTAGGGCTGGCCGTCCTTTTTTTTTTCACTTGTGCTTGCGTTTACACCGTTTACTCTTTGTTTGAGTGTGCTTTTTGAATCGTTAGCATTCTCGTCAAGCTCATTTAGAATCGAAAATCGATTTGTGTTCGCGAACGCTACAGCAGTGTCAGTAACAACTCCTCCCCTCTTTTTACTGTTATTATTGCCTTTGCCACAATCTTCAGGGCGTGACGTCTTTTGTCGTGACGTGACCGTCAGGAAACCGTCAGTATAATCGTCTGTTGCTGAAGTAGATCCTGTTTCTCGGTTCTCACTTTTTGCTCTCGACAGAGCTCGTTTCGTGCTCTGTTTTTGCCTATTGATTACAACTTTCAACGTTGGTACGATGTTTTTGTCTGTTGATTGTCCAGGGAAATGCTCGATTCTTTTGGATTCAAACATCTCCAACAAATGACGACGCATCTGTGTACTGTCATATCTAACGTTCTCCGGCTTTAAACCAAACAAAATCGTTACAGCAAATGCGATTGCATATACGCCGCAATCTTTATCATTCGGCTGCTGATCGACGAGTGGAAATACGACTATCGATTTAACATTGAGATTGAGATGTGGGTATAGTTTCTCAAGAACCAATCTGTGATGTTCATGTAATCGTTTCGTCGGAGCCCTGAGGGAATCATAAATGAACAGTTTTTTTTTATCATAATAACTGCAGACCCAATGACCACCAGGTGCACGCCGGTCAGTAAGATCACTTGAGCTATATAATAACTGAATATGTTTTCGGTCCTGCGGTATAGGGTTTATTAAGTGCGAAGAATAAATACTTTATGTCTCAGATGGCTGCAAGAAGTCTGAATTTGCGGTTAACAAACGCCCAAAGTCATCAATGTGATCGTCGTTCAGTCGATGACCTGTAGCAATAACGTTCTTCTGGTCTAATTCCTGCTTCAATGCTGCCATCATACTAAGACGTATTATCGTCTTTTATTTATTATTATTTATAGCCTCTAGGGCTTCTGTATAGGCGCTAGAAGCTGCCAGGCGCTGTGAGCTGCCAGTGAGTTTTGAACTCACAGGTGTTCTAAATCGAATAGAATGCCAGGCAGTTTGAGCCGCCAGTGAGTTTGGAACTCTTAAGTAAATAAAAAAAGATTTAAAAACAAAAAATAAAAAAAAATCACTGGCGTATTCCGTAGTCGTTCAATCTGCAATAAATAATACAAAAAAAATTATATTAACCAGGTTGGTTAAGCTAATATCTGACAAAATAGTATGCCATGAATGCCCGTTAGATTTTAGCTTAATGCGGTCGCAGAATTCACATTTTTTGCTGATACGTCATGCAGCACGTTTTCTTACTGAGAAATAGCAAAATGACATAACTTTTTTTACTCACCGCAGCGAACCCAGAATAGAATATATTTATGAACGCATGAATGCCCGTTAGAATTTAGCTTAATGCGGTCGCAGAATTCACATTTTTTGCTGATACGTCATGCAGCACGTTTTCTTACTGGGAAATAGCAAAATGACATGACTTTTTTTACTCACCGCAGCGAACCCAGAAAAGAATATATTTATTGCCACTTATATTGCACCAATATATCTCTTCACTTTTCACTTTCACCGCCACTGTACACTCGGCACACTCTTTTCACACACAATGATTTACGCCTCTCGATACACTGAATGGAGGCTAATAAATCTTCTGTTTTGTTTTTTGATGACATTCGACCAGATAACATACACGTGCTCAAAAACACAACTATCATAACAATACTCTCTCGCGTACCTCCATGATTGGCTGATGCAAGTAGGCCTATCAGTTACCCGTGAATTTCGTGTCAACCACGACAGCCAATAAGAGTGTCGATTTTTTTTGTAAAAACACAAAAGTTCTTCTGTCTTTGAAAAACAGATCGAAGACAAAAAAAGATCTATATTTCTTCCTTCTTCGTCTTCTTTGTTTTTCATCACTACCCACACAGCATACTATATTTCGAAAACATTACAACAATATTCCAATATTTCAATGCGACAGCAATGTTGTTGATGTCTTTATGTCAAATATTGCACAATATTTCAGGGCAATATAATAAATAAAACTTTCTGATATATTGCTGAAATCTGTGACAAGAGTCCCTAACCAGACTCGGAGTATCCGAACGAACACTAGTTCGCTGCCGCGCCGCTAGGTGGCCAAGGCAACTCGCATGAAAAAACATAGGACTGGGTAAATAATTAATCCGTTGATTATTCGGTTTTCGTCTTCGCCGTCGATATATACTTTTGTATTCTGCATGTAAAAATTACATGTGAAATTATTGCATTTGTATAGAGTATTTAAAAATATAACCGAGGTAATATTTAAGGAGGTATAGGCAATTTGCCCAAAGAAACCCACGATACATTGCTGGCATTGGAATTTATTCTCA
>NW_014333704.1:0-1117 GCF_000341935.2 Cephus cinctus | reverse complement strand
CTGAGGATAGAGTATTCGAAGGGACATGGGTTGTGGACGAGGTCAGGCGAGCTGTACGTAAAGGATATCAAATAACGGCGATAAACGAAATATGGTAATACGATATCACTCAGTACGATCCGACGACGCGGACGGGCGGCCACTTTGCCAGTTACATAAATACATTCCTGAAGATTAAGCAGGAGGCTAGCGGCTGGCCGAGCGAGTGCTGCGACGATGAGTCTAAGAAGCTGTATGTAGAGGAGTACGATCGGGTCGAGGGTATTCGACTAGATCCTGCTAATATAAAATCAAATCCCGGTCTGCGAGCAGTCGCCAAACTATGTCTGAATTCCTTTTGGGGTAAGTTCGGGCAGCGCGAAAATCTACCTAAAACGGAAATCGTAACGACTCGTCAGAAGCTCGTGAGTTTGCTTACGTGCCCGGAGGTCGAAATTACGGGTATTCTACCCGTAGATGACGAAGTACTCTACGTCAACACGAGTAGTACGAGCGAATCGGCGATATCCACAGCGTACACAAACGTCGTTATAGCCGCGTACACCACGGCTCAAGCTCGTCTTAAGTTAAATGACTATCTCGAGAAGTTAGATCGACGTGTACTATATTACGACACCGACTCGTGTATATACTGCGACGTTATTCCCCAAAAAAACAAAATCCCAATAAGAAATTAGACGATAAAAGGTATTCGAAAACTAGGGAACCGTACACAAAACGCCGTATGATTCTCCCTCAAGAAATTTCGATATTCACAAGACTCGATACGCGATGAACTAAATAGTGTTGGGCGCCAGGTGGTCTCCGGGGAGAACACCGCGAGTGTAGGGAACTCGAGATCTTAGAAAATCTGAAGGAACCGCGAGAAAGCTCGGAACAACGGAAGGGAAAAGGAAATAGGAACGGCGACTCCGCCAAGGTAGAAAGGAGTCAGATCGGTAAACGGCGACTCCGCCAAGAAGAAAAGAGACAGATAGGTAAACGGCGACTCCGCCAAGATAGGAAAGAGGAAGATCGATAAACGGCGACTCCGCCAAGATAGAAAAGAGAAAGATCGAGAAATGGCGTCTCCGCCAAGATAGAAGAGAGAAAGATCAATAAACGGCGACACCGCCAA
>NW_014333703.1:0-24019 GCF_000341935.2 Cephus cinctus | reverse complement strand
CGACAGCGAGTGTTCTTTACATATAACGGAGGCCACGCTCCTCGTTAGAGACGCCAAAATAAGCCCCGGTATTCTAATTGCTCATTCTAAAATGCTGTCTAAGGCAACGGCAAAGTATCCGCTTACACGTGTAGAGGTCAAGGCACTGACGATGCATGCCGGTTTGCACGGTGGCACTATGGATAACGTGATTCTCGGCCAATTACCTAATTGGATTATAATAGGCTTCGTCGATAACAAGTCCTTCAACGGCAACTATCAACTCAACACGTTCAATTTTAAAAACTATCGTATTAATTTCTTATCGCTGTACGTGGACGGTGTTCAAGTACCCTCGACAGCACTGCAGACCGATTTCGGCAAGTCCGGTCTTTACGTGGACGCGTATCATACCCTCTTCAGTGGCACGGGTATACACTTCCTCAATGAGGGTAATTCGATATCTAGGAACGCTTACGCAAACGGCTACTGCCTGTTAGTTTTCGATCTCATACCCGATCTCTCGGCAAATAGCAACACTCACTGGAACGTGATCAAGCACGGTAGTGTACGAATTAAGGTACGCTTCGACGAACCGCTGGCCACCACCGTGAACTGTATCGTATACGCAGAGTACGATAACGTTTTGGAAATCGACGCCTCGCGTCAGATCGTCGTAGATTACGGCGGATAAACAATCGAAGAAAATACACTGGTCAGCAATTTTGGGTAAGCGTCATCGTCTTTTTGTGCACTCAGTATCGCCTGTGATCGTTAGCATTGTCGTTAGTTTCTCGTTGAACGCCTTCGAGTTAACACCGCAACGATGGATTTCGTGATCGAGATCGAAAACTTCAAAGACTCCGAGGGGCGTCTGGCGCCGATGGAGATCGGCGTTGTGGCTGTGGAAAGAAGATACATAGGCCACTGGATTGTTTCACCGCCCTGTGATTTCAATGAATTGCCATCGGCGATCAGAAGCGAGAACAATACCATGACACGCTATGAGCATGGCCTAGAGTGGTTCGATGGCGGCATAACGTACAAACAACTATACACCAATCTCCGAAATATTGCCAGTATTTCGCGGAACATATACACGCGAGGTCCGGAGAGCGTACTTTTTCTGCAGACCGTTATGGCAAGGGAAGTTATAAATTTGGATGAAACCCACGATAACTCACCATACGAGAACTTCCCACCGAATCGTGACCATTACGAGTGTATCGTTCACGCCTGTGAGGAGACACGGGGCTCGTTTACTTGTGCTCTGAAAAACGTCTTGCGTCTTGAATTCTGGCTTCGGAATAACGGACCGCATATATGAACACGCTAGACCTTTACCTCGGCCTTCACGGTATATCCGAGTATACGACGGGTGTCTACGCAGTTGATAGAATACCCCGAAACTGGTCGAAACCAGCTGCCATTATCGCCAACACGGACGATCATACGAAACCAGGAGCACATAGGGTTGCAATGTACGCGGACGCTGACGCAGACGGCTAGTACTTTGACAGCTACGGATTACCACCGCTGAATCATCACCACGTATCGAGACTCCGACGGAACTGTCGATCCTTCCGATGGAACACTCAGCAGCTTCAGAGCGAGACGTCGACGGTGTGCGGCCAATGCTGCATGATGTTTTTACACTACCTCTCCTCCGGCTTCGGGATGGATGCCTTCCAGATTGTGTTTAGCGCTGATTTGCGGAAAAACGATAGAATTGCTTGAGAGTACTACGACGCTTTTGTGCGAAAGAAGCGTTTGGCGGATCGCCAGTATGCGCAAGATTAGATCTACGGTGGTGGTGGTGGTAGGGTGCAATATTCAGGCTGTAAATCTGGATACATATGTTAATATTTTTTTTTATTATAATAGTAGTTAAATCGTAAAAAAAACAGTAGCTATTATTTAATAGAAAAAAAGTAATTATAAAATAAATTAAACTGAAATAAGAAAACTATTATTAACAATAGATATAGATGTAGTACTAATCCGTGTGTATATATATAAGTAAAAATAATAATAAATAAATAGTATTAATAATGGCGGTGATGTTACGTAGTGGCTAGCTTAAAATTATTATTAATAATAACTGTATGATAAGGAAAATATATAATAATAAATAATGATGAATAAAAAAATTTACATACAATACATACATACATTTAATAACTGGGGCGGGGGAGGAACTTCTGCAGCCCCCTGCCTTAATAGCACCTCCCTGTTATCACAAAAGTAGATTATACAGGCTATCCAGTCGGCGGGTGCGTACGCGTGCATCACACACTGAGCACAGCGTACACAGATGCCCACACGCAGATCTATTGCGGGGTCAATCTGTAAGTAGTGCATTACATGCGTTGTGTACTGGGGCCTGTGCTCGGCGGTCTGCGCGCGCATGCACCCGTAGCATAGCTCCTCCTCCACGACCCGCACATATAAACACCCGAACAAACACCGCCCTTCATGAAAGGGGGCGAAGAAATCATTGAGGGGCGGCGGTATTCCATCAAGCAGCGGCCCCTCAAATGGTCCTTCTACACCCTCGGGCGGTGTATCCGGTCGTCTTGGTGCCATAATCTGTAACATTTCAGTTTTTTTTGTTAATAAATATGTTTAAAGCAAATACAAAACAGTGTAGTCTTAAAATTATTACACTTACCGGTCCCGTAATATACAACTGACGATTGCGTCTGGTGGCGCTATGCGTCCTTCCAGCGTCTAGAAATAAGCGTAAAAGGTGTCGGATATATACAATTTTTTAAATCAAATAAAAACCTGTGCAGGTTTAAAATTATTACACTTACAGCTCCGGTAACAGTCGGCTGTAGCCTGAAGGGACCTGGTGCGGCTCGTCTTTTTTTTGTAATATCTAGAAATAAGTGTCAAAGATGTCAGATACAAAATAACTTTTTTTTAATCTAATAAAAAAATGTATACAAGCTCGACACCGATATACCACTTTATTAATATTTTCTTTTTTTCTGCACTCTCTTTTTCTTTTCCCGAATTAGCCTAGAAAACAGGGTAAACGTTAGATAAAATAAAGATGGTAGAAAGCGGGAACAAGAACTTTTTTTTACACCTACCGTAGGTGTTGTTTCTCCTATCACCAATTTTTTTACCACCAATCTCTTCAATTTTATATCACCTTTGCGCCCTTCTGAATTGTCACCAATGTACTGACGAGATGCTGCGAAGACATCTCACAGGTAACCATCTTTTTCCCCACCATATCCCTGATTTTTTGCATAGTTGCAAATAAGAGATACATGTAGCAGTTTACGCTGCTAAGACAATGGTACCCCCCACGCCTGATGTATTTGGCGCATCGTTCGCTAAATGATCCAAAAGAAGGGTACCATCATTCCAACAGCTACGCGGTATGTAGAGGATCTACCCCGAGCAAAATATTAGGGGGGTGGATAGCCACCCATCGATAGCTAAAGGTATCGAAAAAGTATCGCCAATGCGTACGATACTTGTATAATATAAGGTATTTATTACAAAAGGTATTATTTATTACAAAGGTATTATTTATTACATAAGGTATTTCTTACAAAAAATAACCGTATTCTACTTTACCACGCTACCTCCTTAGGGTAATTAAAAAAGTTACCGACAGGGGGTCAGTGCATAATTAACGACCGTGGTACGCCCCCTGGGGCCATGCAGCTGGGAATTTTCGGGCCTTAGGACCGCATGGTGGGGCATCGCCTCATGGCTGAGGGGTGGGGAGAGCCAGTCACATCGACGAGGTGGGTGACGTCATAGCGCGGCGTGGAGAGCCAGAGCGCTATGTGCTCCATGACTTATGGGCGATAGTGGTGGGGGTTTGTTGTGACGGCCAGAAGTGGTATATAACTACTTTCTTAAAACGAAACGCGGAATTAGCGAAGAACTACGGCCCTGTGGCGATACGACACGGCAGCGAGACGGATCCGCGCCAACGCCAAAGATACGCTAGACGATATTTCGATAATTAGGAAACTACGAAATACACGCGAGAACAAAGGCTTAAATTCGTATCGGTACGCAAACACGGAACAAGTTCACTCGCGAAATTTCCGGACAATTGAAAAGAGTCAGACAATGGGCGATATAATTATGGCGATTAACACACAGATATGAAAACACGCAAATAAATTAACATAGATGGTACAAGTAATATAGAATAGTCAAAAGAAATGGCAAGCTCTCGAAAATTATCACAAGAATAGTTTAATTGGCAAAAATAAATTAATACTAGGTACGCCACTGATAGTCAGTGCGTCCTTTATCTCGCATCAGGCGAGTACGCACAAACAAAAAGGTGACTCTACGCTCGACCAGCAGCGTAAGGTATTGAAAATATTATACTAAGACGGTAATTACGAATTTCCGGAAATTGAAATATTAATTAAATAAAGAGGAGGATGCCATTCCTAATAACGAAAGCGAAAAATACGTGAACAATATAAGGCAGAGAAAAGAATTATTTAAATTTAAAATTCAATATAATAAAGCGACATATACCGCCGGAAAAGATGGAAAAGCCAAAAAGATATTCAATTAAAACACTCAGACAGACTCACGGACAAACGGCTAAACCGGAGACGCCGGAGCCCTAGGAGTTTCTACGTGGTCGAGAAGATAATCGGTAACTTAAAAAATATTCGACAATTCCAAAGCACTAAATTACAGCAAAACGCAATTGATTAACATACATTCGATATAAAAGATGCTCTATGATAATAAAAGAAAAGCTAAATAAGATAACGGTATCCGGCACTATCGTCCTTTTACTTAGAGGGACTGGAACGACATTGAGTCCCGGTAATCGAGAAAATTTGCCGCCGAGACAAAGAGCCTAGACGGGAGTACTTCCGATAAATGCACAAAATCTCCAAAATAAAGGTAACGAAAGGTGTTCACCAACTTTACAAGGTACAAAATCGCAAAATAAGTCCTCAGACTTCCTTCCCTCAATTTGGCTAATCTCAACGACAGCGAGGTCGGGCAAGGTAAGCTCAGGGACTTCCTTCCTTCAATTTCGGTACTTTCAATTACGGCGGAATCGGCTGGTCTTTGTTCACTATGACTACTCTTCAGAAATTAACCACAAGCTAAGACGCTCCAAACGTAAGTGAACGAGCCGCAATTCGTCGCTAGAGGAAGAGCCCTAGGGGCCCCCCTCCATAAATTAATAATTCCTAATTCGTACGGTAGAGCGATAGCAAAATATAATAATACAAAATAGGTAAATCTAACGCTTGACGATAGCCAGAGACGAAGCATTAGGCAGCTCGAGTCCGAAGATCGACGGAGAGGGCCGAGCTGAGCGCGGGAGTCCTTTGTGTGGCCGATCGTGAGTCCTCGGTGCGAGCAGCAGGATCCAGCGAAGAGTAGGCCCTGGTTTCTTCTCCGGTGGCCACTGATAACAGGAGCGCCAGGGAACGTTCGGCGACTGGGCGGCACGATAGAGGCGAAGGCCTTTATCCTTTCCTCCTATCGGCGGCACGAGTGGCGAAGGCCCTTTTTGGCGGTCCGTATGGGCGGCCGGCAGAAGTATTAGAAGGATCTCATCCCGGGTCTCCCTGGCTCTACGGAAGTCCTCCGGAACGAACAGCAGTTTGGTCCAGCCTCTGTCGATCGCTCGTCCGGTAGCTCAGGAACTCTCGTTGGCGGTCAGCTTCGTGTTCGTGGTGTAGACGTAAATTTGCCCAGGACGGTAAGGAAGGTAGGCGAGTGCGAATAGGAAAGCTCGAAAATAAAGAATAAAAACGAAAAGCAGAAAGGCGGAACAGAAATAAGCAGAAAGGACGCTAGACGGAAACAGAGTGCATAAACAGTAAGCGAGACAAGCAAAGCCGTCTTTGGAATGTCGGGTGACTGACGTTTGGAGGATCGTTGCAGGTGGATTGTGTCTTTTCCCTACTCTTAGCAATCTTTGTGACTGAATTTCCGAAATTCATGTCACAGTACATACACATAAAAAATTCTGTTTCTGTTATATTACGACGTCTACTACTGTGGCTCGTGTAACATGACACCTCGTTTGTAAAATGTTGCAATAAAATAATGTACAATAACCCACTACTTTTCATTTCCGTCCTAAAAATCTTATTTGTTATAAGTACTGGTAACTAAACATTATTATTTACAATTAAAAATGCAATTTGTCAAGCTGGAGATAATTAAAAATAAAACGAGCGATTTTCGTTGAAGATTGTAATTATATATCTGCGAATTGGCATAGATTTGGTGATTTTTATATTTAAATGACGTAAGTATGCGAATTAGATTTTTAAAAAATCGAAAAGTGAGACTCGAATCAACGAACCCGCGATCACTGGACGAGAGTGCTACCGGGTGAGCTACGCTGCCTGCTCGACTGTCGTAACACATTTGATGGATATTAGGTGTGTTCAGGTATATGTATATTCTTCACTCGAAGGTAATTTTCATGCGATAAATCACTTACAAAACTTATAACTTCACTCTGGAAATGGAATTTGTCGAACACGATGTGCTATTGAAAACTAATATCAGAAAACATTAAATAATCAATGATTGTTAGCAAAACTAGGAGTTTTCGAAAAGATTTAATAAAATGTAAAAAATGGAATTTCACATTGAAAAATTATGTAAACTTCTTATTTTTTAATAATTTGTATCAAATTTATTAATAAAGTTCAATAACTACTCGTAATAACTAAAAAAAAAAATTGTATACAAAAGGAGTTGAACCCGCAGCCTTGTGACTACAGGCTATTTACCACTAACCCACCGACCTACCTCGCTGGTTCTTCCTTGACCAAGTATGTCACGTAGCTGCGGAATTTATAACAGTCTACGCATCTGTTACACAAACTACAGTTCCGCGGGACCGACTGCGAAGAAGGGAATAAGGAGATGGGGAAGGAAACATTAAATAAAACATTGGTATGAAATACAGTACGATTAACGATATATAATTTATATAATAATAATAATAATTAATAATAATAATAAAATTAATAATAATAAAGTTAATAATAATAAATATGAATCTGTTAGTGGCAACACCTACGTCCGCCGCAACATTTATGGGCCCCTCCACCCTTATTTTGGCGACGCCGCCGTGGGGGACGGGGCCAGCCCCACCATGAAACGGGGTACGATCAACCGTAGGTTGGTGGCTGGGCGGCAGCATACGGCTGCCATGGCTGCTGTGAAAAAAAGAGGTGTATTATTTATAATAACAATAGTCATAGTCATAAAAACAGGATAAATATAAAGGAATATTTTTGAAAACTAACCGAATATGAGTTGGCGCTCAACGGCGCCGCTGTGGGTTGAGGAGGGGAGGGCCCATAACTATGGTGCCAATGCTGCGGTCCCCAATATTGCTGGGGCACGTACGGGCTTAGTGGTGGCCCACATGGTGCATACTAAAAACAGAAATAATCGTTTCTATAGTGTCTATTAGACAAAACACGCGAACAAATATTTCTGCAGTAATAAATACGCACCGCAGACGAAGCTTGCGGGCCTGATCCCTGCAATCCGCCCTGCTGCTGAAAATAATTATAATGAAAAGTATTATATATTGATATGCTGATTTCATGCAGCAAATGAGCAACGTAACAATGTAACATAAATGTATCATACAGACCATTGGATACTGCTGCACCGGTGCCGTCGGATAGGGGGGAACCCCTTGGTAGGGTAATGGCATCTGTAAAAAAGTTATAACTATATTATCAAAGGGCCCACCGTACACATCTAAGTACATACAGGTATATTGTAATATACCAACCATGATAACGGGCTGCTGCTGTTGTTGCTGCTGTTGCTGCTGCTGCAAATAATGATAATTGTTAGTAGTTTGTCACTGGAAATTAGCATAAATTATACTATGACGTATAGAGACTAATATCAGGCATTGGCGGTGCGCCAGCACTTTCTCCGTTGAATTCTGAAAAAAGAGATAGAAAGTTTTTAGTATATACTACGCATTTGAATTGCAGCCATCTATGTCACAAAGAAATGTAATTTATGCAATAATTTTACTAATGCAGACGAGAAAACAGCTATGAACAGAAGTAAATACAATGGAATATTACTACGTACGTTCTTTCATGGCGATGCCTGGCGACTACAGGCAACTAAGAAACCGTTGCAGACAAAGGGCAGCATGTGGGTGCTATCAGCTCCCTGGAAAACGAATCGAAGCGCAAGACGTTGGCGCGAAATATTCCACGTGACATTTCTGATGTTCTATATAAAAACTGTACACAGCACACGATGCTGCTATAAGACGTCCATGCTCGCCAGTGTTGTTCTAGTAATCGGAAGATTTCTCATCACCTCCGTTATACCGTTCGTGCAGTGTAGTGAATGTAGATGCAGCGTGGCGTGGCGTGGCGTGGCGTGGTTTCAACGCCAATGGTGGGGTTTCAACGGTTTACCTCTATTACGGTCGCCAGCCAATTGATTATGATGCCCAAATTGGCCGGGCAATTGATTATGTAAGGGATACCAACCCGTTACGGAGCACAGGTGTACCTTGCATTCGCTTATGTTGAGTCCTGGTGCTGCTAGGTGCCTGCTGCCGATTGTGGTCCAAATGGTAGTATAGAATCCCTTAGATTTGTCTCACTCCACTCGATTATTCACTATCACGGTCTGGCAGGTTTTTGAATAAATCGTAATTTATTGAATAATATAATTAATCCGAACTTTATTCCTTCCTATAATACACTTCTCGATTCACTTTTCGCTTTCTACAAGGTGTGTTTGTTTCACTGGTCACTTGATACTGCTTCTGAATCGGGTCGGCGCTCCTTTTATAGGAGGCTTCCCATTCCAGGTCTTTTCTTTATTCTATTTGTCGTAGTTAATAATTAAACTAATGACTAACTTATGCCTATATTTATATAAACGCTGACTAGGCGGTCGTGATCCAATGGTGGTCTTGGTGATCGGTGTTCCCTTCTGTAGCCCTTCGATGCGGACCCTTAGGTTGGTCGCTCCGATATCCTTCAGCCCTATTGCCATCACTATGCCTCCGGCTGCCTTCCTTCTACCCCGCATGGTGGTCAGGTGGTCGCCCTTGCTGGTGACCTTGGATGGCTTGCCCTTGGGTGGGTTGCATGACGGACCTTCGGTCCCATTGCAACATCCTTGCCTCTTGGTCCCCATCCTTCGTCCCTAGTGGCGCTTGGTTAGTCGCCCTCCTTGGTGACCTTGGATGGCTTGCCCTTGGGCAGTTTTGTTTTTTCTTATTCAAAATTTCTCCTAGGTGCCCGGGGTGCCTTCCTTGACCTTCTTCTTCCCATCTCCGGGTTTGGACGGTCACATCGTGTGGTTGTGGTGCACTGCGGTGCGGTGCAGTGCAGTGTAGTGTAATTAGTATCATTCAGTGAAATGGAGAGAAACATTACGAACGAAAAGCACCGTGATCGCTTTGGAAAAGTGTGGCTATCAAAACGTTCGGCCAAGCGAAAAGTGGGGTTATCTCGTGCAGCAAGAATAGAAGCACGATTAAGGCGAATTAGCGGAATATCAAACATTAGTGATGCAATACGACCTGATGTGACTGTGGGATATACATGCAATCCCTTGGTAGAGCTCGATAGTGAAGAAGACACAATGCGACTACCATCGACGTCAAACGCCATGACTTTTACAGAAGATATATTCGACGATCGCGGAAACGAGTACTCGCCTGACACGGATATTTGCAATGAATCACCCGCACAGGTGGAAGATAATGCAGAAACTGGCGTACCCACCACGAGTGAAGCAGATGACTGCGAACAATTGGAAGAATATAATGAACTCGACATTGGTCGAATACAACAAGGGGATTTGACAGGACGGCAAATAGTGAATTTCGGTTACGTCTTCACTGAAATTCATCGCCAATTCGACGAACATAACAAAATATTAGACTGTGCATTTCTCGACCTGGTATTGACTGGGACACATAGATACGGACTAAAGACTCAATTTCAATTCGAGTATCGCATGTTCTATTTCAAGAGTAGTGTCTGGTCAGATTCTCCCGACGACTCCGGTCTGGATGTTCACACAGCCGCAGCTGCCGGATGCATCACCGCAGGCATCGGTGGTGCGCAATTAAAGGAGGTGTTATCGGCGATGGATGTGCAATCTCCATCCAGCAAAACGCTACAAAAGTATGCGGAAGTAGTTCGCGATGGATTCGCAAAAGCCGCAGCAAAAGGTATAACAGCGGCTGCGGATGAGGAAATCAATCTTGCGGTTGCTCGAGGTGACGTCACCGAAGATGGAATCGCGATGATCCCAGTGGTCGCCGACGGGAGCTGGATGACTCGGTCCTACAAGACGAAGTACAATTTGCAGGTACCCTTGCAGGTGTTGGAGCTATCGTGGGCTACCATACAAGGAAGGTCTTGTTTATTGGCTTGAGGAATAAATATTGTGCGTTATGCGTGTACGCCGATGCTAAAGGCGTGGAGCCCCGAAAACATACATGTTTTAAAAACTGGGGAAGTAATAAGAGCTCTACAAGCATGGAAAGTGACGCCATCGCGGAAGGATTCTGCAGCAGCATTGAAATGCACAATCTTATGTACACGGAACTCATTGTTGATGGAGACAGCAGTGTGTACAAAAAGATTCTGAATATGAATCCCTACGAAAACGTGCAAGTGAAGAAGATCGAATGTACGAATCACTTGCTTCGCAAGCTGTGCAACAAAGTGAAAGAGTCCACAAAGGGAAAAGACGCATCGGTAATTGGAGAAGCATCGTCGACGGCAAAGTCATGAAATTTATAACTGCTGTCGTAAAAGCTGTGAAATATCGCAACGAAGAAACAACAGAAACGCAGCAAAAAAATTATGACCTACGACGCGACCTATTAAACATCGCCCACCATGTATTCGGGGATCATGAAAACTGTACCTCCTATTTTTGCAACGGAATGCTGAAGTCCGACGAGATAAATCCAGTCCCCGAATTGAAACCCATGGGATTATTCAACCGTTTCGAAGACATTGTAATTCAGCTGAGCCACCATACGGATAGCCTACTGCGGAATGCCACGAGCAACATGGCTGAAAGCTACAATTCTATAATATGCAAGTTCATCGGTGGCAAACGGATCAACTTCGCAAAACGTGGATCCTACAACGCAAGATGTTCCGGGGTTGTTGTTCAGTACAACACGGACCGAAGTTCATCAGCAGTCGCTAGTGCTTTGAATAAGATTCCATCGACGACTGTACTCAACCTAGAAAATCAGCGGCGGCATGCGCAGGAGACGAAGAGACGTTGGGTAACAAAGCGACAAAGCGCAGATGAGCCCAAGGACTGTGGGCCAGCAAAAAAACGACACTGCGGACCTGACAAGGATTATGGCCCACAAAGCTCGCGGCCAGATTTGTCAGAAGACGAATTCTAGCAGGCCAAGGAAGAGCATTACAGTCTTCTTCGGGAACTGCAACAGGGCCGAGCTGAGGTGGAGCGTTCGACGACCGAGCAGTACGAATCCGAACGTTGGAACGTTCTGCGAAGGAAGCTACTGACAGCTTCTCACTTCGGAGCTGTGTACCGACGCAGACCCAAGACGCTGTGCAAAGTGCTCGTGAAGACTATCCTATACAACGAGGGAGTTAGCACGCCGGCAATGCTCTACGGACAGACTTCGGAAATAAAAGCCCGAAAGCAGTTCGAGGAATAGATGGGTCTCATTGTCCAGGATTGCGGATTATTTATAGATAAAGATATCTGTTTTCTAGGTGCCACTCCAGATTGTCTCATTGGCGACGATGGGATCGTAGAGATCAAGTGCCCGTTCTCCGTCAGAGATCAGACGCCGGATGAGGGAATCGCAGCAAATGTACCACCCGTGGCGGGGATTTTCAACAAAGATGGAACCCTGAACAAACGCCACAAGTACTATTACCAGATCCAAGGGCAGCTCCACATGAGTCAACGACAGTATTGCTGCTTTGTATTGTGGACGCTCCATGGGATCAAGGTAACTACTATACACGCAGACGATAAATTTTTGATAGATAACATGCTGCCTCATCTAACCAAATTTTACAAGAATTGCTTACTGCCCGAAATAATTGACAGCAGGTACAATAGAAATATGGTTATTCGCGAATCCAAGTATATCATGGAAGCTTGTGAAACAAAGTAATTGCGTTAATGAACACCTGTTACCTGTTCTTTTAAAGGCGGTCAAACAATTGAAATGGTCTTAACAATCTCGTAAAATATTGGTTTTGAGAAACTCGTCTGCATTGGAACTCGTGAATCTCCTGTTGTAAAAAATGGTCGAGAACGATTGATCCATCTCCCGCAAAATGGCGGTAGAGATAATTTTTAGTCTGAATTCAGTACGATGGAGACTTCCTCTCACCTCCAGCATGCCAGATGAAGAGATGAATTTAACAGTCTCTCGTATTCATTATCGTAGATAGAAACAATTATTGAAATAATTTATTATCTGTAACGTTTATTTATTAATGTTACTATTTATATTATTTTATTTAACCCATCTCGAATACTCACGAACACAATAATTTGCTTTGCTGCATACTACAGCTTCATGTACTTGAAACCATGTTCCGAACATAGTACAGGAGCGGCGCTTACACTGGACACCCATTCCATCCTCCAGCGCAGCGTAAATATGGCATGAGGTATCCCTGAACTTCGACGATGCATGGTTTTTCACGAAACTGTACTCTCTTCTGCACCCATGTTTCGATGTCTCCAGAATGCACCATGTCCCTATGCTGCAGGCAATAAGGCAGCACACAAAAATTTAACGACCGTTTCAAGTACGTTGTCGCGTCGGTATAGAAAAAGGTTCTTATCCCCAAACCGGTTCTTTTCAGAACCACCAATATGTTTTACTTAACTGCACACTAGTTACACTCCATACCACGGTCTCGCGTTGGTATAGAAAAAGATTCTTATCAGAACCCGCAAACAGGTTCATTTCAGAACCACCAATATGTCCTCACAGTTATAGGTCATCTCTAAACGAGTAACGTATTAAAATAATAGGACGCGGTTTTCAGCCATTCTTGAGAAAAAAAAGCTTTAAAGAAATCTATGTATGTTATATCGGTCTTGACGTTAACGTCTTTCGGGAGGCGAGATGGCTGAAGTAGTAACGTACTCGACTGTACCTACGTAGAAAGCGCGGGGTTCGATTCTCGATGCTTAAAAATATATTGTTTTTTTTTTTACATTTAAATTATTCTTTATTGCAACTGAATGTTAAATTTATTCAAATCAAACGAAAATCATCATTAAAAAAATATTTTTAGAAATTCTTTTTCGTCTGAATATTCATATTTTCAAATTAGCGCTATTAGAAGAAGGGTCCTTGAATAACGACAATCGTATATTTTAATAGTGCTCTTTATTTTTGGAAGGCTGAGGAGCGGATTACTCTAACAACGCACTAGAAGCGCTTTATAAAAAAAAAAAGACTTATCAGATGACCCTGACATTTTATAAACAAACGTTGGGCAAAAACAAATTTCTAAAAATACATTTTTAAAGAAGATTTTCGTTTAACTTGAATAAATTTAATATTCAGTTGCAATAAATAACAATTTAAATGTAAAAAAAAACGGAAACAGTGTATTAAACTATACATCGAGAGGAATCGAACCCGTTGCCTTCCACATACTACTCGAGTACGCTACGACTTGAGCTATCTGGCTACCCAAAAGATGTTAACGTCAGAATCGATATAAGGTGCCTGGATTTCTTTAAAGCCTTTTTCTCGAAAATGGCTGAAAACCGCATCCTATTATTTTAACACGTTACTAGTTTAGAGATGATCTATAACTGTGAGGAGTATTAATCCAAACAAAATTTTGCAGGATGCGACTTCTTCTTGGGGTAACACACGAGGTGTTATATGTATAGGTGTGTCGTAAGTCTAGCAACTTACGTTCAAGTCGCGACAGAAATAATTTTTATATTATTGTAAAAAAAACCAGAAGATGATAAACTCCATTCATACTCACCAGCGTGTCGGAACAGCGATAGATGCAAGAACACTATTTAAAATAAAAATATAAATGCAGTAGCTGATATATACTGCTTGGACAGATATTTGAAGGAAGAATGACGGTGGGTCCGGGGTAAAATAAATAATAACACTAATTTCAGCTTCTCGCCCTAATTTTATTATTAGATTTACACAAAAATCAAGCTATATTACAACTACATTGACATGTCTTGTAAGTGAGTAAAAATCCATATGATTTTCTAAAGTCTCAGTACCTGAAATATTTTCGATTTCGCTGAGATAATAATCGAATAAATGAAATTTAGGCATCTTTTGCTGCTTCATCATTATTCTCTTTATCCCGTGATGTAAATACTTATTGGGGCCCGGCGCGCTACATACTATTGCTCAACGCTACTGACGCGACTAATCGATGACGTCATACTATAGTAGCATGAACTGCTACGGCGTAGCCCGGCAGCACCGTGCACGCGGCCCGTTTATTTCCACAGTTGGCCACCACGTGGTAGCACCGTCAACTCAGAGTTCGCCGAGCTGTTCCATTCCCCCGTAAGGGAAAAGAAAGGCTAGAAACGAAATCCAGATCTATGTACCCTTATATAATAATATCCAGTATTATTAATGAGTTAAACTTTAAGTCAGAGCGTAAATTGAATAGTATACGTTATTATTAGTAGAGAAAAGGTATGCAAATCAGATAAAATAAGTATCTCTATATGCAAGCTATCGCCATGCAACGTGCATTGTAATTCGTCTTCTTTTCATGTTACAGTTCTCATGTTCATGTTCTTAATTCTATCTTTAAAAATCTTCATAACAAATACAACAGTTACATAGATAAAGGTGTATTTACATTATATCTCACTCTCCATACCCATCAAATAAGCAACACTAATTATTTCGAATGTGTTATTATTCTAAACTTCAGCCATATTAACCTCCAATCCTTGGTTCTCTCTACCGACTAGATTACTTATAGTGTTTTCATACAACATCTCTAAAGTTACTTCACCACGCTTTCTTTGTCTTCTAGTCTTTACCGGTGAATGCTTTACACTCATATTACTAACATTCGATCACTAATATTGTTCTTCAGACAAGAAGTATTCCTATCTGTCCCGTTAGTTGCGCGCCATTTTATAATATGTATAGTTTATTAATATCGTATAAATAAATAAATTTTTGAAAATGGAATCAATAAAATGAACCAAAGATTTTAGTTTCTATATGCTCAAACTAAATTGTATATATATTCTTGCGAACGATTATATTAACCGAAATCATTATTTGAGAAAAACTAAGTCAGACATTAGATTGATTTAGTTAATAATATGAGGCCATAGCTTTCCCGCAGTCACACTTATAAAATTTTCTAATCACTATTCTCAATACGCAATTGATTTATCTTATACATTCAAAATTAATATACATATATACTGAGACGTTTCGTGATTTTTGAGTGTTAGGAATCACGAGACTTTTTATAGGGTTTGTGCACTGGGCAGGCGTCTTCAGAAACAATTTAGACACTGGAGTTTTTAAAATAACAAAATAATGATATATTGTCCTATAAGTTACAGACTAGGTATCCTTAATATTCTATTTTGCTCTTTCTCACACACATACACACGCTTTACAATTGTCTCTAGTTTGCCTGTAATACCGCAGGCGACAAGAAGTGTTTTTGTTTACTTTATTCTCTCTGCTAGCCTTTTGGATTGGAGAGAGGTAGCTGGAACCACAATACAGCAGATTGCACAATGCGTCCGAAGACCGTGGTTCAGCTATTGATTCGGGTGATAATGATTCAGTACCCACAGGAGATCACAATGAACACCGTTTGCTGAATCCCTTATCTTAAGGATAGGTTCGACTCAGACAGCTACTAATCACAATGATATTGGAAGCTGAATCTTTTTAAGGTGGGTTGTTTTCGTGGATGGTCTGCAGGAATCTTTTTATGGTGAGGTGTTTTTGTGGATGGTCTGCAGTCCTGACAGTTCTATTACAATAACTTCGCTGCAGGAGAATGCAGAGGGAATTGGGATGCCCTTCCTGACACTAGGGGGTATCACAATGATTCCTTAGGCCTGGTAAGAGCTATGGGGTGCTCAGACAGGTACTAATCACAATGATATTGGGAGCTGAGCTTTTTAAGGAATGTGGTTGTTCTATAGTCGTCGATTTCTGACAGCTCCAGCACAATGCCTTTGATGCAGAATATCTACAAGGATGGCAGATTTCCTGATACAGGGTGGAGACACAATGCTTTCCAAGACCAGGAACTGCCGAGGATGAGTTCCCACAGTTTGCAGTACAATACTGTTCACTGGTTCGCTCTGGAACAGAGGATTGTTTTTCTCCTAGTTTTTTGATATTTTACACTTTCCAAATCTTTACTAGCTTCTTGTCATCTTGTGGTGTACAAGGATCTTGTCAATTCATCTAGATAGATACGAGTGGACCGACTGATCCTCCTATCGAGGAAGCCGCTGCTCATATCCTCGGTAGGAATACGTTAAAACTAGTGGGGATAATGATTTTTATCCACCCGTGGTGTTAACGTCGCTTTTTGGATTCAATATTTAAATTTACGATTTGATTTGATTATTTGTTTTGACTGATTCGATTAGCGGTTTTCTTCCAGTACCGGCTTATTGGTATTTCTATTGTATTCGGCGCGTGCCGGCTTATAGCGTCTGGGCACTTGTTGTTTTGATTTTAGTCTGTCGACTGTATTTCGGATTCTAGAAATGTTTAAGGTAATAATTTCTAATATTACTTCCTCATGCCTGTCGCTGTGACTAGTTTCAAGGGAATTATGCAGTATTAGAGAATTAAAGGTCCTATATTCTCTTTCCTTTATCGGCGTCGCTGTATTTCTATTGTATTTGGCGCGTGCCGGCTTATAGCGTCTGGGCACTTGTTTGTTTTGATTTTAGTCTGTCGACTGTATTTCGGATTCTAGGAATGTTAAAGGTAATAATTTCTAATATTACTTCCTTATGCCTGTCGCTGTGACTAGTTTCAAGGGAATTATGCAATATTAGAGAATTAAAGATCCTATATTCTCTTTCCTTTATCGGCGTCGCTGTGAGAGGTCGTAAGATATTCTTGAGGAATTTTAGGATTTGAGGAGTTCTCTCAGATACTGTTATGCACATCCACAGTGCGCTATGCACTCTTATGTGGGGCTCTTGACGTATCTATCATCGAGATAGATGATTGGGAAGGAAAGAGGATAAAGGATAGGGGGGTATAAGGTCGGAACGTTACAATACCTATTAGTTAATTATTCGCCGAGATATATGTGGATGAACGGTGGTTTATTCACCTTGGTCCTCCAGTGTGTTGTCTCATTGAATTGTCGCCGTGTCCGATCGAATTTATTCCTCAATCGATTATGGGCAGTTTTTATAACATATATTATGACGTATTTTAGGGCCCTATCACCCAGAGCGTACTATCTATAGAGAAAACGCAAGAATACAACTACGATAAAATAAGAGCTAATTATTATAACAAAGAGAATTTCGTACCTATTATATTTTTCGGAGATACGTCCTGCTTGTTCGCTGGTTATTCGGTGAAAGAGGCGACAATTCAATTGACCGTTATTATTTGGATTCCACGATTAGGTGGGGATCGAGCGATTCTCAATAGGTACATGCGGAGTGGGGGTGCACTTATATTCATATACATGCAGAGGTAACACTCACACACTAAATGGCACACTCATACGTTACATCGTCTGCAATCATGCTCGTTATGCGTTTTTATTTCTTTACAGTAACTTATGTTAACTTTTAATCCCACAAGTACTTTAGTTTAGATTTTTGTTTTGACCTTGACCACAAGAGTCTTTTATTTAATTTGATCTATAGATAATCTTCTGGCTAACTAAGTTTTTAACCTTTTTGGTTTATCCGTGATCTTATTTTTTAACTTAACGTTATTATTTATATTAACCCACAAAATAATTAATTAATAATAATTACTGTAATATGTTGAAATATATCGATTACTTAGAATCTCCTTTATGAACCCTGAGTGTTACCTCCAATGAATCTTGTCTTATAAATGCGCTATGTTCAATTACATCTTAACTTAACTTTAATGGTCAAAATCCAGTTCAAATCAGTTCTGCCACAAAAATGCTAAACTATCGCATTGTTGTTGTATTTTCTCTTCTCGTTATGTATGGACCTCTATTTCAAGTACATGATGAGTATAATAACTTATTTATAATAACATTTTATAGAGTTTAGTGTTTACCACACTTAACCCTTTCTATTAAACTTTATTTTAATTTAAGCTTTGATATGATCTTTTTAGATCCTATCTTAAGTATTATGAGTAATCAAACGTGAATATATCACCCTTTAAAGTCTGTCCACAAACCTTCGTACGGAATGTGACTATAATTGAATCCTTGCTGTAAAAGCTAGTAACTGCTTCAGTTTGACCACCCTTGAGCAAAACTTTATCTTAATAATATACGTTAAAGATATCTATAAAACTCTTTAACTAATCAACTTTATCAGACTTTTCTTATCTCAGACTATTACCTAGGCATCTATTTAGTCCATAGTGGACGTAACATCTTAGTTTTATACAATAAATAAACTTTTCTGTGTTCGCCACTTATCTTTATACTATTTCTATGTTTCTGGAGTATCACGGTCATCTGGGCTTCCCCAGTCTAACCTATTTCTGAAATGAATCTTATATTCAAACCCTGTCTAAACCTTTTTCCCTTTTGTGGGCTCGCGGGTTGGTTTTAAGAAAGTACAATCCGTCTGTCGGTTGCACAGTATCAAGTCTACAAGTTGGCCAAACAAGACTCACGTAGACCCTAAAGACTGCCGGCCCACGAAACATCGTTCGAGCCACTCTCCTGCGTCAATTGTCGAAGGCCTTTGACGTGTGGTTGTCGAACGCAAACTTGACGTTTTATCATAAAATCCAAAACATCGATTCGTCGAATATTCTGGTTTCTCGTATCCTTTTGACTGACCGGGTCGCGTTGTGGCTCATGACTTCTATCCGATTAATGATTGGCCTTTGAGCGGTGACATACATTTCGACAACGACGAACACTGGACCGACTATCCGGATAGACGTGGCATAAACGTCTTTCAAGTGGCCGTTCACGAGCTGGGACATGCCATGGGACTTGTTGGGATCCAAGTAACATATATATGGCCCTGGGCCTCGCTACCCCCACTACGCGCTCTCCCGCTCGAGTCGCGTATCGAGAAAAACAAAAGGGCTAGTTTCGTCGACACGAGGGCTAGAGCACAACGTATTTCACGCGTCTTGACAAAAAATTTAGTAATAAAGTAATTGTTTCGCCTTATTAATCGTGTCACCTTATTCGTCTCCGAACATCAATTCCTGAAAAATAAGTGGTCCAGAATTTAAAACTTCTGCCACTACCAAGAGAACGGTTCACGTGCATATGCAAGCACTACACTAGGGCACGTCTGCAATCGTTCCAACAGGACTCAAGCATCTAAACACCACGAACTCGGTGATGTATCCATTTTACAGAACACCTACCGCCTCTCCCTAAGCGTTCGTCTTGCCGAGCATCGACCGCAACAGAATTCAGAGATTATATGGACCGCCTAGGATTCGTAAGCGCATCCGAACGTACGTTCCATCGACCGCCATTACTACTGCTGCTACTATCGTCACCACCAATTCTTCTACAACGACGAAGACGGCAACGAGGAGAATCATCCGTTTCTGCAACGGCAGCTTCCCATCCGTCAATGGTGGTGATGGTGCCAGTGATAGCATTCCATTCCATAATGGCACTACCGAAAGAAAAGATCAGCATCCGATATGGCGTTGGTCTCGCGGTTCTAAATATGGACCAAAACGAAATTACGAATTATTGCCCAAACATGTGGCCGACTCACACTTTGACGCAATGGGCATCATAAGATATGATCTGTATATGTTTCGTGGATATCGAATATGGGTAGTCAACGAGTACGGAATAAAACGCGGATATCCCACGTTCGTCCCGCGTCTCTTTCAATTCAACAAAGTCATAAGTCGTGTGGACGCCGTATACGAAAACTACAAATACGTCATTGTCTTCTTCGTGGCAAACAAGATATATGCCTTCGACGACACGACGCTGCGACCTAGCTATCCGAAGTATCTGACGGACATTGGACTGCCGGGGAATCTTCGACGTATCGACAAAATTATAGCAACGCCCGATGCGTACGGCTATACGTACTTGTTTAGCGAGTATAGATATTGGCGTTTCAACGAGAGATTCGGCCGAGTCGACCTGGAGATCTGTTATACGATGAGACCCGAGAGCAACGTTCAATCATCGGCAGCGTCGAGCGAGCAGTTTGGCACTCTTAAAGTGATATTTTACGTTGACATAACTGTTGCGACAATAAGCGGAATGTGACGTCTGTGATTTATAGCCAAAAAATACTAGTGATGTACGTTAACGCCATAATTGTATTAATAGATTTAGCATGCAGAGTCAGTAACGAATGATCGAATTCGATGTCGATCATAGATACATGTACCAATGAAATCGACAATGGTAGCTAATCGAGTCAAAAATATTTACATGTATATTTATTACCTAACTCAAACGTGTGATAAAAGGAGTAACAAGGGTTAAATAAACGACGCGAACTAAGAAAATTCAATTCCTTTATTAATTATAAGCATACCTACAAAACATAAGCACACGATTCAGACGTGACGTTTATATGGTTTTATTTTTGTATTTTTGATCGGCATTCGTAAGGATTTCAAGTCCCCGTTAAACCACGTGCTTCCTCCAATAAGCCGCTCTCTTCCTATATTCGAAACATTAAGCGCACACGACGCAATCGCGTATATCCTTGATCATCTCAGTGAAATTCTCATCGAGATCGCTCATCATGACGTACAGTTTGTCCCAGAGCATGTTGCGGCCGCAAAAGCTAATGGTCTTGCGACAGTCCAGAGTCTTTGCCGACCACTTGTAACATCATCGCTGTCGTTCGCTCTCAATTTTACTGTCCTCTGAGCACATACAATTACGTACTTTTTCCATATAGACGAAGAGCTTACGCGAAAATACGGTCTGCATGCTGAAACGACACACTGAATGAACGTTCTCGACTTTGTGCTCGTTCGTGACGATCGACCGCAAGAAACCAAAGTAGACGCATTCGTTGCTCTGTATCGAGCATTCCATGTACATACACCTTGATCTATCTGCCGCTGACGACAACGAGCCCCCTTCGAACGAAGGAGCTGATACTCGACGATGATTATCCGACATACAACGGGGGAATTGTCAACATGCTGGAACGTTTGCAACGGAAAAAGCCCTCCTGCAACGCACGGTATTCTGTTGAATTTTCGACGATCGAATGCCCTATCTCGTTGGCTACAACAGCATATCAGCTACGACATGAAATATCTGTTTCTGCGATGTGCCTTCTACAATCTGCCGATGGGCAAGTCTATCGCAAGGGCTATTGCTACGGATTCTCGCAGATTCATCTGGATCTCTTTCGCATCATCATGGTTCAATACAAGTTCAAGAGCTGCAAACTCGAAGAACGGCGTGGATGCGGTCCAATTCAGATACACCTTTCACGCTATGCGCAAATATCGGTAATACTTTAAGCATGACGAATACCAGAAATGGCCGTCCGTGAGAGACATCTTACACTATAATAAGTACGATACTATTCTCATAAGCAAGTTACTAAAAAAGACTCAATCGATCGAATTCACCGTCAATCAGGCCCACGAATATCGTATACCGCTGTAAAGTTTAAACACGAATTACAACAAGATGCGCTACAAACTGTGGTCCGAGTGCTTCGTTGTGGGTCTGTACATCGGCGTGTTTCAGTCGGCCTTCAACACCTCGAACGCCGCCGCCAGGTATCCGGTCGACAACGGAGCGGACGTCGTCGAAACACGAAAGAGACTAAAGTGCCCTATCATTATCAGACGAGCGATATCTTGGCCGGTAAAAAGAAAAAATACCCTGGCGGAGCAAACTGTTGCCTCGGTGAGTATCTCGTTAACGACGTGCAGATGTTGGACATCGTAATGCGTATCCCCTGCTGATCGATCGAAAAAAACATATCCGACGAGACTGCCACGATACTGCCGGCCAATATCGTATGCCGCTTTTTCCGAAACTCGCACCAGAACGACGCTCCGAGTTTACGGTGTACGATTATATAACGCACATGGGCACGTCGAAGAGCGAGACTGCTATTCTCTATCATCAGTACATCTATCGCAGAGCCTATTGCGGCGATGATTTTGACTTTTTATACGCGTAACTGCGCAAACGTAAGGAGAGTCGTCGTCGAGGCATACTGTCGGATATTATCGTGCGATTCAACAAGACGCGCGAAGACACAAGGACCAAACGAAAAATATTAGATTTGCTGGAGAAGGATATCGGACAAAGAATTATGATTCTCGAAAGAGAACTTTTGATGGAGGCAAACTGCTGAGACGAAAGATCAAATGAAAACATGATAATAACAACAAGAACGATGACGACGATTTTGGTAAAATCATGGAAAATAATGATAGTAAAGACATTAATAACAACGACATATTCAGCAATGCAATTGTAAGCATGAATACCGACGACGACGACGATGGTGGTGGTACAAGCGAGAAAACTAACGAGAACAATGATGACGACGACGACGATGATGATGTTTTTGGCAATGCAGTCGTAGATACCAATAATTCCCTTACCAACGCGAACGATGACAATAACGACGACGAATCGTTCGCGACTTTGGACGATGATTCGTTAACTTTTAAATTTGCCAACAAATACCTCTCGTCCTCCGGCAGAATCAACGAAGAGATGCTCGAACGATTGACGTGCAGCGAACAGCTTAGCGTTCTCGAGGAGATCAGAACCGTGATGTCGCTGGAACGAGATCGTTACTCGAATTCCAACGATCTGCAAAAGTCACGCGTAGCCAGCATATACGGCTGTATCGGGACTTCGGCGCCCGTATGCGCGGCTCCGAATACCAGCGGCATGCGCAGCACTCTCCTGTAGGCGGCACAGTATGTGACGAGTCTGGATTATACGGTATATTACATCGATACGGATTCTGTCTTCATCAAGCATCCCACGGAAACGAAGAATTTGTTGTCGGAAGTCAACAAGCGTTTCCCACACACGGAGATCGAGATGAAGGTGAATAGTCGATGCACGTTTATCCAAAAGAAGACGTATTATCGCATCGAGAACAGGACATTCAAGTACTTTCAAAATGTAAACGGCAACCCACGATGGCGCGACTTCGTTTGGTTCGTGCACGAGCAATCGCACGTTACGACCAATCAGGATATATTTGACATATTCTTCAGGTTCTTTAACCAGGCGTTCGATCGACTGATGGCCTGTCGAGAAATCGGCGCCGAATTGCCCGATCAGATCGTCCAGCATGTCAAAGTGAAGGCCCACTACAAGACTAATACCAATCTCTTGGAGCTAAATAAGTATCTGCAGGAAAATTATCCGTATATTAGTAGTATAAGTTTGGGGGTTCTGGATATAGATTCCTGCACCGACATAATACCGACACTCCAGATCCTTCGAAGGTGGGTGTCCGTGCTAAGTTGCCGTCGTGAGCTCTACGATTTCTGGAAGTGACGTCATCAGGACCGTCGATTCCAAGAATTTTTGCTCGATTCCGGGAATTTTGCGTCACATTCCGGGAATTTTGCGCTCGATTCTAGGAATTACGCACGATCGAGAACCTTCTAGAACATTCTAGAACCATCTAGAACATTCTGGAAGCTTCGACGGTTCATGTCCGTGCTAAGTCGGGAAGGTTCGCGGCCGGCGGTCCTCTCGCTCGACGATTTGAGACAGCCCCTTGCCCCCCACCTCGGTAAGCCTTCCAGAAGCTTCGACGGACCCGTACACGTGCGTACAGGTTTCGGTCGTCAGCCCTCAGCCCGTTTGACCTCTAACGTTATCTC
>NW_014333702.1:0-1489 GCF_000341935.2 Cephus cinctus | reverse complement strand
ACAATTCAGGTTTATCACCAAAAGTATTTTCTTCAAGAGCGAAAACGAGAGAATGGATTTCTTCAAGAGCGAAAACGAGTGTTTTTGCTCCGCTCGGTGGGAGCGAAAAGGGGCAATTCTCGAATGGGTAAACGTGGAAGATCGAAAAATTGAATAGGAGTGAGGTGACATTTGCCGACGAATCCAACGACCAGCTACCACCGGGGCAATTGTTTTTTTTCACGTAAGCTGTACGATGCACAAATGTTTCATTGTGATTTCCTGAGTTATCAAACTAACCTGCTTATTTGCACCGACCCAAGAATCACCCACTACCTGAAAATTCGCGCTCGCTCCGCTATTGAAGAAAATAGTATGTGAACCGCGAGAGAAAACGGTCGTTTGTGCATTGTATAAAGTTGAGAACCCCTCGGCTTCACCAGGGGAACCACAACTTTATACGCGGCGCAGAAACGCCCGTTTTCGCTCACGGTGCATAATATACTATTTTATATAGTGTAGTGAAAATCCTGCGTGTGTTGGTTTATTGAATTTAATTTTTGTTCGATTTAATTCCACTAGGATCGTATCTTCATCAAATACGGTATAGCTATGAAAATTTGGTTTTGCAATCAGAGCCTTTGCTCCATACGCTCTAACCCACCTCGTAACGAGTCTAACGTCTTTTTGTGTGTTTTAACATTTTTTCTATTGTTTTACAGAAAACCGAATTATTCATAAGTTTATAAAAGTTTTTTTTCAAAATCATCATTCGATTTTCTCATTTCGGTGTTCAAATCTATATACTTTTGAACCACGGCGTCTGTTTTGAGTCGCAGCGGTTGCAAGCGTTCTTCCTACCTCTAAACTCTCTATGTGACAAAGAGTGTGAGCGACTTCTTAGAATTATTTATTAAGATAACGAACGGAAAGAACAATCCGGATGGTTAGGAGCTGGCGTTGCATTGAAGGATCAAGTGATATGCAATAACGTAAAGCATACGTTGTCTTTATTTTTCAATTTTTACATTTGTACATTCTTATTATATACATTTTACATTATATAACCCCACGGTAGGGTGTCGGTCGTACCAGGAAGAATGACCCTCTTGTCGTCATTCCAGCTCAGTGCTTCTTTTCTCTGTTGTACGGTATGAACTTTATGTTTTTTACTTTGAATTAAATTTTGACATTTCATTAAATTTTGATGATGCAAAAGACATTGAATATAATCATTAAAGGTAATTGTTTTCAAAGTGGAGGCCTTGACTCCTTTCGCGCGTTTTTTTTATCTTTGCTTACTCTTAAAATGTTGAACGAGTATAATTTTGCTCGCAATCCTACAAATTCAATCATAATTTTTCCATTATTTTCGTCCTTCATTAATCCTAATACTTTTTTATTTACCAATGGTATATCATAAATGTTGTCCGGAGGGTAGTCTGAGGTGTCAAATTTATATAAGTCACGTTTAATATACTCATATATATTCGGCACTGTAAAGTAGTAT
>NW_014333701.1:0-1738 GCF_000341935.2 Cephus cinctus | reverse complement strand
TTCGACGTCAAACCTTAATAGAGGCCAGGTCGCTTTGAATTCCTGCGTTCGCTTCATCTATGATGTGAAAAGAGATGAACATATCACCCCTTATTATGAGAAACTGCGGTGTCTTACGGTCAGGTCGCGCCGGAAGGAAGAGATTGAGGCAAAGATACAGGCTACGAAGAAGCCAAGGATCATTACTAAAGAAATCTTCCTGGGCGGACCACGGCTGACACGGCTCAAACCGCAGCAGAATGGGAGGAAAATTAATTGTCCAGCAACCAACATCCAGGCAGCCATAGACCCAACAATCAGGCGTTACACACGCACCAAAGTTGCAACGGGACCCAGGACAGTAGCAGCCAAAAGTGCACTGGCAAAAGAGGCAGAAAAAAGAAAGGGACACGAGAGAGAGAATGAAGAGGCGGTATGGAAATTTATGGACCAAACCTACAGGGACTTCGATCCCTTCATAGGGCCATGGCCACCTGGCCAGTAAAAACAAAACAATTGTCCCTCTCAGCAACAGTCTAATTATTTGGGAGGGCGATGTAACGTTCCACCATTATACCTCTCTATCCTCTATCCTTTTTCCCTCCTAATTACTGATTCTCGATGATGGATACGTCAAGATCCCCACATAAGAGTGCATAGCGCACTGTGAACGTGCACAACAGTATCTGAGAGAACTTTTTAAATCTTAGAATTCCTCAAGAATCCTATCGACCTCTCACGGCGACGCCGATAAAGGAAAGGAAATATAGAACTTTTAAATCTATAATATTGCGTAATTCCCTTGAAACTAGTCACAGCGACAGTCATGAGGAAATAATATTAGAAATTATTATCTTTAATATTCTTAGAATCCGAAATACAGTCGGCCGACTGAAATCAAAACAAACAAGTGCCCAGACGATATAAGCCGGCACGCGCCGAACACAATAGAAATACCAGTAACCCGGTACTTGAAGAAACCGCTAATCCAATTAGTCGAATCAAATAATCGAATCATATAATAAATCAAAATATTGAATCTAAAAAGCGACGTTAACGCCTCGGGAGGATGATAATCGTTATCCCCACTAGATTTAACGTATGCATATCGAGGATATAAGCAGCGGCTTCCTCGATGGGAAACTCACTCGTGTCTGTCTAGACTAATGAACCAGACCCTTGTACACAACAAGACGACAAGAAGCAGTAAAAATTGTAGAGAGTTCAATTGTTAAGAAACCTGCACTCCTTAGAGTTCCGGCAGCAAAGTCATTGTGCCGGCGCTATCAGTAACTATGCAGAATCCACCGCACAAAAAACTCTTCCAAGGTAGAGGTACAGCGAACGGAGATCATCGTGATCATATGTGGGTACCGAATTATTACGATTCTCACCCTCAACTGGACTACGGTCATCCGACGCATTGTGCATTCTGCTGTATCGTGGTTACAAGTACCTTCTCCTATTCCGAGAAATTAGAAAAGCGAATAAGTAAACAAAAACACTTCTTGTCGCTTACGGTCCGATAATAAAACTGAAAACGATTATAAGAGTGGGCATGTGTGTGTGAGAGTGTAATAGAATAATAAGAATATCCTAGAGTGTAATTTGTAGGACAATATAGCATAACTGTTTTATTTTAAAAAACTTAAGTGTCTAAATTCCTTTTTCAGAGGCTTGCCCAGTGCACAAATCCTATAAAAACTTTTGTGATTTCTAAGTCTCCAAAATCACGAAACGTCTCAATACCATACATTAT